>NC_072466.1:5623362-5683362 GCF_027596085.1 Anoplopoma fimbria
TTACTTTTTTTGTCATATGACAATTTGAGGTATTCAAAAGGGAGGCAGGGTAAAACAAGATGCAGTCACTGTCAGGACAACCTTTTATTGGACAATGACCTCATATTTTACCACCTACAGTACCAGTCAAAAGTTTGGACACACCTTCTCATACAATGGTTTTTCTTTATTTTTTTCTACATTGTAGATTAACATTGAAGACATCCAAACTATGAAGGAACACATATGGAATTATGTGGTAAACAAACAAATGCTCAACAAACCAGAATATGTTTCATATTTTAGATTCTTCAAAGTAGTTGAATGAGAAGGTGTGTCCAAACTTTTGACTGTTACTGTATATTTGCTGCAAGAATATGTTATCAATATACATGAAGTCTAGGTGTATTAAATACAATATAGCAGATCTTTATTCTGTTTCTAAACTGTTGTTTGATATGCAATTGCCCTAGAAATTCAACTATTGAAACTACAGAAATACTTAAGTCATATTCAAGTTATTACCTGCATTAAGACAATACTGTTCTAAAGACAGGTGCTGCTTTTAAAAGCTCAAAAAAGTTTGCTTTTGCATATTCCATAACTAATACACTTTGGCTGTCTACATGAAAACGGCTGTGGCGCAGTGGAGAGCAAGGTAGTTCTCCAATCAGAGGGTCGATACCCGGCTTCGGCAGTCGATGTGTCCTTGGGCAAGACACTTAACCCCAAGTTGCTCCCGAAAGCTTGCCATCGGTGTGGACTGGATGTTGCATGAATGTTAGTTAGAGTCTGATGGTGGCACCTTGCATGGTAGCCTGTCATCAGTGTGTGAATGGGTGAATGATATGGAATATACTACTGATTGTAAGTCGCTTTGGATAAAAGTATGACAGTAAATGGACACACCTTCTTAATGTAATGAAAACAAAACAAAAAACCAACTTCCTCTCATGTTGTTGTACTAATCTAATCTGTATTAGTTGTTGCACTTATTGTATTCGTATTCGTCTACTGCACTTATCCTATTCGTAGTAGTTTGCCTCTGCACTATACTTTTGCTCTGGTTTATGCTTTAAGATGCTTGTTTAAGAAAGGAGATGCACTTATGACTTCTGGTGACTAGTAGTTCTCTTGAATACCTATGTTGAATACACTTCCTGTAAGTCGCTTTGGATAAAAGCGTCTGCTAAATGACTGTAATGTAATGTAATGTAATCTGTGAGATAATGAGGAAACCACTGGGAACACCTTGATTGGTCTAAATATCAGCACAGTTCCCACGGAGAGGCTCTGCTCTCTGATTGGCTGTCCCCACACCCCCCGTGTCTGCTTCAGGGACAACCAAACATCATCGGGACGATCACCTGCTTTTAAAAAAAACAACAACAAAAAAAAAAAAAAAAAAAAAAAAAAACACCCCCCAAAAACAGTGACGTCACGGCACACTGTATTACATCACACACACCTAAAAAAAATAATGTAAAAAATAAAATAAACAAACGAGTCATGACAACGCTCTTTTTTTTTTTTTTTTTTCCTCCCGCCGCCGTGAAGTCAGCAGCGTGACGTCACAGCTTCACAGAACGCTCGAAAAAACTGGCCGACTTTGAAGTGTCCACTGTGGCGATGTTAGCTACAGACATGCTAATTAGCACACCACCACCACCTCCACCACCACCACCCCCATGGCCTTGTCTTGACAACCTGCGCACTTCAATGACAGAGGCTCTCGGGAGTTGACACCCCCTCCCACCCTCCTCCCCGTCGTCGTTGTTTACCTTTCTCACGCCTTTGTAGATGTAGAAGTAGAGCTCCCGGCCCACATTGAAACAGATCCGGTCCCCGTTCCCGGACTGGTCGTTCACGTTAACGAAGGAGACCTTGACGGGGTTGGATCCCTGCGAGTTGAAAGGCACCCTGTTGGGCCGGCTGTACTCTGAGTGAGTGAGGAGCTTGTAGACACCTTCTCGGGTGGTGAATTGAGTTTTAATTTCGTTCATCTCCTTCCCTCCTCCCTCCGCCGCCATCTTGGAAATTGGCGTTCATCCTTGTCCGAGTTCCCGGATGTTAGCGACTGCGCATGCGTCGGAAGCCTTGGCCCCGCAGCCATGCGTAGAGGGAGGTGTATGGTCACGTGAGGTAAACCTGGGGACATAAACAGATCATATAAGGGTAGAAACTGGCTTTAAACCCGGTAACCCGCACCCAATGATCTAATTATGTATGAATAATGAGCCTTATGGACAAACTCTACCTATTTAAGGCAGTTTCTGACAAAAAACATTAAAACTAAGCAGCTTTAAACATGTAAATTTAACATACAACATGATTATTTTAGGTTATTTTAGATTAGATTCAACTTTACCCAATAATCTAATAAACTTTATTGACAAACTCTACCTATTTAAGGCAGTTTCTCACAAAAAACATAACAACTAAGCAGCTTTAAACATGTAAATGTAACATACAACATGAATGTTTTAGATTAGATTAGATTAGATTCAATTTTACCCAATAATCTAATAATCTAATAAACCTTATTGACAAACTACCTATTTAAGGCCGTTTCTGACAAAAAAACATGAAAACTAAGCAGCTTTAAACATGTAAATTTAACATACAACATGATTATTTTAGATTAGATTCAACTTTACCCAATAATCTAATAAACCTTATTGACAAACTCTACCTATTTAAGGCCGTTTCTCACAAAAAACATAAAAACTAAGCAGCTGTAATCATGTAAATTTAACATACAACATGATTATTTTAGATTAGATTCAACTTTACCCAATAATCTAATAATCTAATAAACCTTATTGACAAACTCTACCTATTTAAGGCCATTTCTCACAAAAAACATAAAAACCAAGCAGCTTGAAAATCATGTAAAAGTTAACATACAACATGATTATTTCTTTATTTTATTTTTTTCCATTATTTTAGGAATTTAAACAAAAAATGCTCAACAAAAAGAAATTTTAGATTTTAATTATTCAAAATTTGAATGAGAAGGTGTGTCTTTTTGACTAATCTAATAAGCCTTATTGACAAACTCTACCTATTTAATGCCATTTCTCACAAAAAAACATAAAAACCAAGCAGCTGTAATCATGTAAAGTTAATAACATACAACATGATTATTTGAATGCTGGATGATGACAACGCAGATACGATTAAATTAAATGGAAATATATAGTTGCAGTTTGATTAACAATTCAAACAACAGGTTTAATATTACAATTATAAGGCAAGCAACAAAATGTTGAATATGTTTAGATTTACTGAAACATTTACAAAACACTAATAAATCTGTGCAATACAAATACACTGTGCAATACTATAACTATAATTATTCTGTCTGTATTTATAAGATTTATTTTTTTAGTTATTGTGGATTTTTTATTTTTCTTACTTACTTATTTAAAATACTTGTTTGTTTTTTCTACTATGTCTCTTGTTTGCACTATATCTATGCTGCTGTAATCCTGTAAATTTCCCCGCTGCGGGACTAATAAAGGATTATTTTATCTTATCTTATCTTAAACTGTGTAGGCTATTTGTCTTCACCCTGGGAAAAAGATGCAAAAAACAACCATCCTTTGACTGAAAAAAGAAGTTTAGAATATTATTACTAAAAATAAAGAAATTCATATAGACACAGAAGATGCAAAGTTCTCATAGCCAAGACTGAGATTGACTGTGTTGTCAATAAATCATTAAAAAAAAAGGATATACACCAGCCCCAAATTCCATGAACATCCCTTCCTGTATCAATCCTCAATTCACACAATATTTATTCTGTAAATCTATTTAACCTATGTGGGAATCTGGCTCTCCCTTCAGAAAATATTGGATATGTGACTGCATCAGTTCTCCATGTTTCTCAGTTACACCAGCTGCTTCTGGTAGTGTGGAAACATTTCGATTGCGTAACAGCTCTAAACCAAAGTAAATACACTGCCATCCAGTGGTCAGCTGAGGAAACTCACACCCAGAATGGACCAGAGAATTCTAGTCTTATATCTTATACAATGTTGTATTTACGCTTAAAAAGCTGATGTGCGAGTTCTTTATGGTGTTTTGCAAATTTAATGTGGGGTACTGTAGTGAGGCTGTACTTTTCCCTTCTCTTGTTGCTCTGATTGCTCTCATCTACACACTGTTTTGTCAATTTGCTAATTATAATTAGGTGTAATCACTATTCCCTGTGGAGCATCCACTAGATTCCCTAGGCCATGCATCACCTGCGCAAGAAGCTAGTTTTTAACTCGTGTTTCATTTTAACAACCATATTCAGCTCTCAGTACACTTTACAATAGATTTTAAAAAAATAGCCACAATGCACGCATGTCAAATCACAGGACAGGGCCTAGATTGCTGAACTTATGAATCCTAAATCCCCTTTATATTGCCTTTGTTTGTCAGAGCAGGGCCTGCTCATCCCAACAAACAAAAGTTTGCAATGGTTGCCAGTAAAGATGGCTGATTCTGTTTCCAAAGACCGTCTGGTGATGAAGGCCTAGCTCTGGGAAATTAGCTCTGGAAATGGCATTGTGTTGAGCTAAGATTTTTCTTTTTTCCACTGTGAAACCTTTGAGATTCAGCTCAATCTTGCACACCAAAAAAAGAAATGGGCCTCCTATGGAAAGCAGGCCTGCAGTATGTCCATGCCTGCCACCACGATAGCAGCTGATAGCAAAGCTCTGCACAGCTGTGACGCTTGCAGGGGGGTATGGGGCCTAAGAGCCAGACAAGCTATCAGGACAGCGCTCTCTTTGAGTGACAGGCACTCCTTGTGACTCCCCAGCCCTAAAAGGGCACATAAACTTTAGGGCTCTGGTGTCTCACTTACAAACCTCCCCCCTTCCCGGCCTTTCCTCAACACCCCCCTTAACGTAGTGAACTTATCTTCTGGAAGCTTCTGAATGGGAGCTTCTAGAAACCACCCCTAAAGTATAAAAAGACACCGGCGTGTCATAGGGTCTGCATTGATTCACTCGAACACACGGGAAGAGACTTACTGCCTACGGGAGGAGCAGCTAAGCACACATTCGGAGCTCTTCAAGAGGAGAAGACAAGCTCAGTGATACATTTGAAGACTGTGAGAAAAGATTCTATTCAAGGTAAGAATGAAGATGAGATTTTAATTATATTAAATTGGTTGTTTAAATTGTAGGAGAAACATGCAAAGGAGTAAGAATCACTGCTGCAAATAAGAATACACGCTAATGAAACAACTAACTGACACAACTGCACAAATGTAAAGTAATACAAAAATAATAAAATATAAAGTCAGTTATTTGTAGTGTGGCTGAACAGCCCCTTTACCACTAGTGTTGAGAATGTAACATGCAAGGAACACATGGCAAGCAGGGTGACCCTGGATGTGAAAGTAATGGCGGATGAGCAGGAAAACCGGTTGGCACAAAGGGCTGATACAGCAGTTTTCACATCTTGGAACAGAGAAGTATCACAAACATCGCAATAATAGGGGCGATGTTTGAATGCAATGAAATCCCAAAGATGCCAACTTTGTATGGTCTATTTTAATCATGATTGTAAATAGGGAACTGAAGAATTGTTCCTACAAGGCAGATTTATTTCAAGCTGGAAACAAATGCCTCACTCACCAAAAAAAGATTGCAGATCATTACTGCTTCACAGTTAAAACCAAATTACCTTCCATCTTTGAATTTCTAGCTGCTATTCCTTCCTTAAACCTAAAGGTGTTGGGTGACACATGGTGAAGGTTTTTTTGGGGGGGGGGGGGCAAAGCAAAGCAACAGGACTCCACCCATTTAACAAATGGCCAGTCCTTGATTGACAGAAGGAACATGTGTTCGTCTGCAATAGCTAACCTCCTCATGCCACGAGGCTGCCTTCAACAGGGAGGAGAAAGAGATTTCAAATGTAACAGCAGGAGATTATTTACGAGATATCCAACTTTGTTTTTTGTTTTTTGCTGAGCAAATTTGAAGCATAATAATGAATATTAACGTGTGTTTTCTTTCAGATGCCTGCCGCTGGAAACGTAATGGAGGAGGAAATGGAGACCTTTGCCTTCCAGGCTGAGATCGCTCAGCTGATGTCCCTGATCATCAACACCTTCTACTCAAACAAAGAGATCTTCCTCAGGGAGCTTATCTCCAACTCCTCAGATGTAAATAAAAATCTGCACTTTTATAAATATTTTTTCCTTTTGCAAATGTAAGCAGCTCTCACATGTGTGCAAACATCACTATTTTAACAAGCTTATCCCTTCCTGACAGGCCTTGGACAAAATCAGATATGAGAGCTTGACGGACCCCACCAGACTCGATTCCTGCAAGGATCTGAAGATCGAAATCAGGCCCGACCTGCACGCTCGCACCCTGACCCTGATGGACACCGGCATCGGCATGACCAAGGCCGACCTGATCAACAATCTGGGCACAATCGCCAAGTCTGGCACCAAGGCCTTCATGGAGGCCCTGCAGGCTGGAGCAGACATCTCCATGATCGGTCAGTTCGGTGTGGGTTTCTACTCCGCCTACCTCGTGGCTGAGAGGGTGACGGTCATCACCAAGCACAATGATGACGAGCAGTACATTTGGGAGTCCGCGGCTGGAGGCTCGTTCACAGTCAAAGTTGACTCTGGTGAGTTCCCTCATTGATGTAATATTCAATATTTTGCATAGCCATGCTCTGTGCTCATCATTGGTTGTATTGCTACTTTCAGGAGAGTCCATCGGCAGAGGCACCAAAGTGATCCTTCACCTCAAAGAGGATCAGACAGAGTACTGTGAGGAGAAGCGCGTCAAGGAAGTTGTGAAGAAGCACTCGCAGTTCATCGGCTACCCTATTACCCTTTATGTAAGCACCATTAGATAACCTAAAAATATCCAATGATATTGACACGCTTTGACAAACCAATGTTCTAAACCACCACTCTTTCCATGTATTCAAGGTGGAGAAAACAAGGGAGAAGGAGGTGGACCTTGAGGAGGGAGAGAAGGAAGAGGAAGTTGAGAAAGATGCCGCTGAGAAGGACAAACCCAAGATTGAGGACGTGGGCTCCGACGAAGACGAGGACACAAAGGAGAGCAAGAACAAGAGGAAGAAGAAGGTCAAGGAGAAGTACATCGATGCCCAGGAGCTGAACAAGACCAAGCCAATCTGGACCCGTAACCCCGATGACATCACCAATGAGGAGTACGGAGAGTTCTACAAGAGTCTCACCAACGATTGGGAGGACCACCTCGCTGTCAAGGTAAGCCGGGTCTAATGACGATAAACATGCCGAAAGGTACCTCTTTGCAAATTGTGATCATGGCTTCTTGTGATGTTTTTCAAGCATATCTATTCATACTTCATTCTTGCAATCTTGCAGCATTTCTCGGTGGAGGGTCAGCTGGAGTTCCGCGCCTTGCTCTTCGTACCCAGAAGGGCGTCTTTCGACCTCTTTGAGAACAAGAAAAAGAAGAACAACATCAAGCTGTACGTGCGCAGGGTCTTCATCATGGACAACTGCGACGAGCTCATCCCGGAGTACCTCAGTGAGTAACAAAAGTGACACATCACTAATCGGGATATTTATGGCTTTAAGATTATGCATGCTAGTTGTTAGTAAGATATTTTTTGTTTTATAATAAATTAAGTTTGTCCGGCTTTGGAAGGCTAAGCAGTCTTTATCGTCTCCATTCAGATTTCATCAAGGGTGTGGTGGACTCTGAGGATCTGCCCCTGAACATCTCCAGAGAGATGCTGCAGCAGAGCAAGATCCTGAAAGTCATCCGCAAGAACCTGGTCAAGAAGTGCCTGGAGCTCTTCACTGAGCTGTCCGAGGACAAGGACAACTACAAAAAGTGCTACGAGCAGTTCTCCAAGAACATCAAGGTAAGGTCGATCCATCTGAATTTATGTCTTTAACTCTAACCCTTCAGATAGAAAGTCGGATGTTCCGCATGTTGACTGTTTGTAACGCATCTCTTCCTGTTTCAGCTTGGCATCCATGAAGACTCTCAGAACAGGAAGAAGCTGTCTGAGATGCTGCGCTACTTCACCTCCACCTCTGGAGATGAGATGGTGTCCCTGAAGGACTATGCTTCACGCATGAAGGAAAACCAGAAACATATCTACTACATCACAGGTTAGCAATTCAGGTTGCTCCTTTTTCTTTTCACATCTTGCTTCAAGTCTTTCTCAAAAGCGATTTTTAGTAATTGGCACATTGATTCAATGAATTTACATTAACTTCCACAGGTGAGACCAAAGACCAGGTGGCCAACTCTGCCTTCGTGGAGCGCCTTCGCAAAGCCGGCCTCGAGGTCATTTACATGATCGAGCCCATCGACGAGTACTGCGTCCAGCAGCTGAAGGAGTATGACGGCAAGAACCTGATTTCAGTGACCAAGGAAGGCCTGGAGCTGCCTGAGGACGAGGATAACCTGAAGAAGCATGAGGAGCTCAAAACTAAATTTGAAAACATTTGCAAGATCATGAAGGACATCCTCGACAAGAAGATTGAGAAGGTGAAGAAAACATATCATCTTTTTTTTTTCATGCCGCAGCACAACCTTGCTAATATAGCAATGCCCAATTTTGTTCGATCATGACAATAATACAATATTTTATCACTTTCAGGTCACAGTCTCCAACCGCCTGGTCTCTTCGCCCTGCTGCATCGTCACCAGCACCTACGGCTGGACGGCCAACATGGAGAGGATCATGAAGTCTCAGGCCCTCAGAGATAACTCCACCATGGGCTACATGACGGCTAAGAAGCACCTGGAGATCAACCCTATGCATCCAATCGTTGAGACCCTGAGGGTGAAGGCAGAGGCCGACAAGAACGACAAGGCCGTGAAAGACCTGGTCATCCTGCTCTTTGAGACCGCCCTGCTCTCTTCAGGATTCACCCTGGATGACCCACAGACCCACTCCAACCGCATCTACAGAATGATCAAGCTTGGACTTGGTATGTTTTCTATTTCTCCATGACGGCTCACATAACATGACTTAATCTGCTTATTATATGCCTACATTAATGAATGCATTTTCATTCCCAGGCATTGATGATGACGATTCTGCAGTTGAGGACCTCATTCAGCCTGCTGAAGAAGATATGCCAGTCTTGGAGGGAGATGATGACACATCAAGAATGGAGGAAGTTGACTAAAAAAAAAAAAAACTTTGAAGACTCTTTCCTGCTTTCTTAAATACTATTTTTGTAATTATGTTGCTCCTTCCAATAGACATGTCACACACAACTCTCATTTTCCTAAACCGAATCATTCAATGGAACTTAATTAATGGAATGAATGTAGGCCACAGTGTGGCTGCTTATATACACACACAACTACTGACAACCATTAAGAGAGTAATATAACGTCACTAGGAATCTTTTGTAATGACTACATTTTTTTTTTTTTTTTTATGAAATGCATTCAAATTTGTAATAAAAAATATTTAGAAATAAGATCTTGCCTTTCTGTGTCCATTACATGTTTAATGTCATCACTTTGTTTGGTTATAAAGGGATAAAGGAGTAATAATAATAATAATAATAATAATACAGGTGAAGTTAATAAACTTTAACTTGTATTTTATTCGATGTTCTGGAATTTTCACCGCATGGTTTATTCAAGTCCTCCTGCGTCTCAGCTTAAGTCCCGCCCTCCATCGTGATTGACAGCCCGCTCGGCCTGTCAGCGAGCACCGCCGGGCTGTCTCGGAGAGGATTCCAGACGGTTCTGGAAGGCTCAGGACCGGCTTTTCTCGAACGCTCTGCGGGGGAAGAAGAAGCTCCACAGCCGGCCGGTCAGCATTAAACCCCGCTCTGCTGCGACCTCCACACACCTCACTCCGGGGTTTTCCATACACTGAGGACCAAGGTAAATTAGTTATTTATCTTTATATAATAATAATAATAATAATAATAATAAAATAACTTATAGATGCCAAATGATAAAATGCAATATAACATTATTTGACATTTATGGTGCATATTGACTTTAATATAGCTTAACTGTTTTGCATAGGTGTTGCTGCTAATTTATAATAAAAAATGAATAATTTAAATGTGTTTTGACATGCCTGGAGGTAAATGATGACTGAGTACATTTAGTTCATGTACATGGTGTTACAATCAGCTTACACTACTATAATCATAATGCTATAATTGGATTTTACAGTAAGGTTTGTAACAATGTGTCAAAGTCATTTCCCTGGAATGTCAGCGCTGTAAAAACTTTTTTTTTTTTTCTTTTTCAAACATAATTTTTGCAGCTGACTTTATCCTGCCACAATTACCTTTAAAAATGGATCAGATGATGCATTTGTGGTGCAGGAATTTATGTTAAACAGGTGCATAATTGAATTAACCTAAATCAGATTTTTTAAATTGAGAGATTATTCACAGATTTGTCACAGTGCAAACTCAGGATTATTATTCACAGAAACTCCTCACATAGTAAAGAGGAGGAGATTTCGATTTCTATTTCTATGGAAACTGCTAGAAAGTTCCGTTTTCCTCTTGGTACCTTCTAGAAACTTGCAATTCGCCTGGGAAACCTGCAGGTGGAGACATTTTGATACTGATACTGATACTGATATGTAATCCAAGCCACCTGCTTCTCTCTGATCCACCAGAAGCCAATCAATATCAATACACTGTCATGATACATTTACATTTGGTGGGCTGAAAACCACTGATTTAGTTTCATTTTTCTATTGAGATCTGGGTTGTTTTACTTAATAATTTGAGACTATCTTGATTTGTAAAAAAAATAAAATTAACTTTCTACACTCTCCTTGTATAGTTTTTATTGCATTTGCAGAAAATAAAATGTATATTATGTAACATGTGTAAAGAAGCAAGTGGATTTTTGTCTCATTTGCCAAAGATGGATTAGAGGCACTGACTAGAGCTGGACAGTCAGTCACACCACCTGTCCGCACAATTGATGCATGCTTATACAAACCTATCATACTGATGCATACCTGGGCTGGTCAGTGTTTTGATAATGGCACTGACAGGCGATGGACAATTGTAATTGCTAATGTTACTCATTAACATAACAGCCTTGTTATACATACTGATATTGTGTCAGAGGTGTTGACTCAACTATATAAAGGTAGTTTTGTGGTGGTGGTGATTCGATTTTATTATTTTAAAAGGTTTAACTTTAATAACTTGCACAATACCTGAGGACTATTGACAGTGCTGCGGTTGTTGTAGGTGTGACAGTTTAGTGACTCACTGTGCTGCAGCAGATCCACAGCTTAATGCACATAGTTGTTAGGGAGACAAATGGTGCCAGTTTATTGGATATATATTTTATTTTGTGTGTGTGCATGTGTAATCCATGATATAGGTAACATCTAAAAATAGATTTCCGTTCCCTTTCTGCTTAGATGCCGGAATCACACGACCAACCAATGGAGGAGGAGGCTGAGACCTTTGCCTTCCAGGCCGAGATCGCTCAGCTGATGTCCCTGATCATCAACACCTTCTACTCAAACAAAGAGATCTTCCTCAGGGAGCTTATCTCCAACTCCTCAGATGTAAGTTTGTCATAGTATTAGTCTTAAGCTGTTTCCTTAATCTCATGGTTTGTCTTAAATGTGTGTTGAGCTTGTTTTAAGCTTATGAATCAGACACTGTGGCTACAACACATAGTACTGTGCTAGAATTTGATAAATCCTTAATTATTTAAAAGGGTTTTAATTTCTGTCCACTTTGCATTAATGGCGTTTTTTCCCCCCACAGGCCCTTGACAAAATCCGCTACGAGAGTCTCACTGACCCCACCAAGCTGGATGATGGCAAGGATCTCAAAATCGAAATAATTCCCAACAAAGAGGAACGCACCCTGACCCTGACTGACACCGGTATCGGCATGACCAAGGCCGACCTGATCAACAATCTGGGAACAATCGCCAAGTCTGGCACCAAGGCCTTCATGGAGGCCCTGCAGGCTGGAGCAGACATCTCCATGATCGGTCAGTTCGGTGTGGGTTTCTACTCCGCCTACCTCGTGGCTGAGAGGGTGACGGTCATCACCAAGCACAATGATGACGAGCAGTACGCCTGGGAATCCTCCGCTGGAGGCTCGTTCACAGTCAAAGTGGACGACTGTAAGTACGGTAATATAACGGCCATTGTTTTGTTGCTATTTAACAATTCAGTTTGATTGATAAAGCGATACCTATAAAAGGAGGAGGAGGGTTTTCTCTAACTCTTACTGACCCATCTTTTTCCCTCATATAGCTGAGCCCATGGGCCGTGGCACCAGGGTGATCCTGCACTTGAAAGACGACCAGATAGAATACCTCGAGGAGCGAAGAATCAAAGAGATTGTGAAAAAGCACTCACAGTTCATTGGCTATCCCATCACACTCTTTGTAAGTCCTCATTTAAGCTGTTTAATGTATGAATTCACAACAGCTAACGTGGGTAAATAAAGTAACGGCCAAAAAAAAACATGGCCGGTGACTGAGTCCTATTTTCTTAATTCAGGTGGAGAAAGAACGCGACAAGGAGGTGAGTGACGACGAGGCGGACGAGGAGGAGGAGAAGGCCAAGGCCAAGGACGAAGAAGAGGACAAGGATGAGGACAAGCCAGAGATTGAGGACGTTGGGTCAGATGAGGAGCACGACCACGACAAATGCTCAGACAAAAAGAAGAAGAAGAAGAAGATCAAGGAGAAGTACATCGACCAGGAAGAGCTGAACAAAACCAAACCCCTGTGGACCCGTAACCCGGACGACATCACTAATGAGGAGTATGGAGAGTTCTACAAGAGTCTTACCAATGACTGGGAAGACCACCTAGCTGTCAAGGTAGCTCTCTATAAATACATTATTTTTTGCTCATATCGGTTATATTTGAGAAATTGACCCTATAACCGACCTGATCAACCCTCTCTCTCGCAGCATTTCTCAGTGGAGGGTCAGCTGGAGTTCCGCGCCCTGCTCTTTGTGCCTCGTCGGGCTCCCTTCGACCTCTTTGAGAACAAGAAGAAGAAGAACAACATCAAGCTGTACGTGCGCAGGGTCTTCATCATGGACAACTGCGATGATCTCATCCCTGAGTACCTCAGTGAGTCTCAACCCCAAATGTTGAATTACTGGCATTTAGGATTTGTTCAGAATCAAATTAAGAGTACAAATGTATCATCTAAGAAATTTGAATATGTTGCTTATCAGGTTTTCTTTATCCATCCTGTCAGATTTCATCAAGGGTGTGGTGGACTCTGAGGATCTGCCCCTGAACATCTCCAGAGAGATGCTGCAGCAGAGCAAGATCCTGAAAGTCATCCGCAAGAACCTGGTCAAGAAGTGCCTGGAGCTCTTCACTGAACTGGCCGAGGACAAGGACAACTACAAAAAGTGCTACGAGCAGTTCTCCAAGAACATCAAGGTTAGTGTCCTCATCTCGCACCGTGTGCTCTGACCTTTTATGCAGTGGCCATCTGTCTGATCCTTTGGCCATATTGTCCTAATGAAAAGCTGCTTTGAGTCTTGTTTGGTGCTCCATACTGTCATCTTCTGTTTAAATGGAGGCACTCTGGTAGTCAATGGTTACACAGTTGAGACCATTACCAGTGCTTTTTACATGTTTATCCTATTATTTACACTACTAATGTTGTTTTAATGTCATTTTTATCAGAATAACATTGATCTACAGCAACTTATCCTTCACCTTCATGTTTCACAGCTTGGCATCCACGAGGATTCTCAAAACAAAAAGAGGCTTTCTGAGCTGCTGCGATACTACACCTCAGCCTCCGGGGATGAGTTGGTGTCCTTGAAGGACTATGTTACACGCATGAAGGACAACCAGAAACACATTTACTACATCACTGGTGAGGATGCCCTTTTATTAATGAGCTGTCCATGTTAATTAATCAGAGTCAAATTAGGCAACTGATTTAATTAATGAGATGTGACAGAAATGCGTGACAACATCGCCATGTATTTCAGGTGAGACCAAAGACCAGGTGGCCAACTCTGCCTTCGTGGAGCGCCTTCGCAAAGCCGGCCTCGAGGTCATTTACATGATCGAGCCCATCGACGAGTACTGCGTCCAGCAGCTGAAGGAATTTGAGGGCAAGAACCTGGTCTCGGTGACCAAGGAGGGCCTGGAGCTGCCTGAGGACGAGGACGAGAAGAAGAAGCAGGAGGAGAAGAAGGCTCAGTTTGAGAACTTGTGCAAGATCATGAAGGACATCTTGGAGAAGAAGGTGGAGAAGGTGAGAAGATTAATGAATGAACCAACTAGTGAGGTGTTGCATAATCCACTGTTGTGCAATTTGGGCAGAAGATTATCAATTATTGTTCACCTCCACAGGTCACAGTCTCCAACCGCCTGGTCTCTTCGCCCTGCTGCATCGTCACCAGCACCTACGGCTGGACGGCCAACATGGAGAGGATCATGAAGGCCCAGGCCCTCAGAGATAACTCCACCATGGGCTACATGGCTGCCAAGAAGCACCTGGAGATCAACACCGACCACCCCATCTTGGAGACCCTGAGGCTGAAGGCAGAGGCCGACAAGAACGACAAGTCTGTGAAGGATCTGGTCATCCTGCTCTTTGAGACCGCCCTGCTCTCTTCAGGATTCACCCTGGATGAACCGCAGACCCACTCCAACCGCATCTACAGAATGATCAAGCTTGGTCTTGGTGAGTATCTGTGTTCCATTTTTGCAGACATAGTTTTTAAATGTGCAACACGTCCGCCAATAATGATTTTAAATAAATATTGGCTTAACTGACTCATAATTTGCTTCCTTCCTATTTTTTCAGGTATTGATGAAGATGATCTGACACCAGAGGAAGTCGTCTCGGCTCCCACTGAGGGCATGCCCCCTCTTGAAGGGGACGATGACGACACATCCAGGATGGAGGAGGTGGACTAGGCCTGTTTCTACGGCCCTGTTGGCGTTCAGAAGTAGTGTTATATATAGATCTCAAGTTTAATGTTGTAAATGAGCCTGGGATGACCCATACCTCCCCTCCCCTCAACCTCATTTTTGACCAAATTGTCAGTATTTCCGACCCCTCGCATTGACAATATACATTACATTACATTACATTACATTACAGTCATTTAGCAGACGCTTTTATCCAAAGCGACTTACAGGAAGTACAGTTCAGATTCATTCCTTTTTAGAACTTTATTTTTTAAGTTGTCACTTTTTGTAACTTGAGTTTTATCAATGCATTTGTTTTGTATTCATTGACATTCCGATGTTCTTTGTGATCTTACTGTAAATGTAAATATTAAAAAATTGATACTGTTATTTAAATGGGTGGAACCCAAAAATAAAGATTAACCACAAATCGTGTTTTGTTCATCGTTATTGTTTGTCTGATAAGTTTAGAACATGGAGAGGGTGGAAAAAAACAACAGTTTATAAACCTACAAGAAGTGGCAGCCAATGACAGGAAGCTTGTATATATTCAGTTGAATCATTTAAAGCAAAGTTGAGTGAATTTAGCATTATGTCTGAACATAACTCTCATATATCGTAGACAAAGATGTCTACTACAGCAGCTGATATGCGTGTCCATTGAGTCTCCATCTTCCTAACTGTCACAAAGTGATTTATATAACGAACAAATTAATGCATTGCTGGAAGGAATGAAAACAGGGGAAAAACAAAATATAAATCCCTGTGTGTCCTCAAGGCTTTCAGGTGAAATGACAGGATGGGGACACTTGCATTGCATTGTAAGGCCCTTATTGGCTACTGAAATGGGGCATTTGAACACTAAATCATCTCCAAAGAAAATGACTAATGGATTGCCTAGGACAGGTTTGCAAAATAGTTTTCAAGGACATGAACAGTGGCTCTTAAAAACAAATGGCCACAATACAAAATAAACCCCAGAGGATGAGAAATGTATTCTTTCAAGGACATCGCCTCACAAGTCACCCACTTAATCATTCTAACAGGACAGCAGCAGGCATTTTGGCTTGTCATCGGAGGAAACGCACAGGTGTAACTAATATCCTTAACGATGGCTCTGCTCTATTCAAGTGTTCCAGGAAGCCATTATGCACATCATTGAATTGATTAATTAGACCTGTGAATTCCCTTACTCTGACATGTCTGACATTGCAAATTTCCCCGCTGCGGGACTAATAAAGGATTATCTTATCATATCTTATCAATATATCCTATTACAGAGGAGGGGCATATTAACATATTGACAGAGAGATAAATGGGTTTTTCTGGGGGGGTGGGGGTGGAAATTGGAATTGATGAATAAAATAGACATTGTAAGAGACAGTAAAGTTCCAGTAGATGGCAGTAATACCACAAAGAATGCCAGTCTATGGCTGCCACAAGCAAAAAGAAGGCTTAACCAAGCACTTCACACATTTTAGAAAACTTTGTTTCACAGGAATGTTTACCAGCCACAGTGAAATAGATGTCGGGTAAAATAATTTATTGCCACTGTTAAGTCAGTGGACTTACAAAGAAAAGACTCAGATCTGAGAGAAGGAGGTGCTGACATTTATTATTAAATCCACAATGTGCACTGAAAATATCATCTATAACTTGCCTAAAAGGAACATTCAATAAATATATATTTTTTTCAGTACAGCCTTGGATGCATTAGGACAATACATGCAATACATGAGGTGGTTCTCAACCTTTTTTCAGTGATGTACCCCCTGTAAAAAAAAAAAAAATTCAGCCAAGTACCCCCTGTACCTGAATACTGACGGAATTGTTCTGGTTTCGCCTTCTTTGGCACTTGTCCCTTCGTGTTTTCAGCAGAATTGCTGCTACGCTTCAACCACGACTCCATTGTTTGTGTTTTTTAGGATAATTAAATTGAATAGCCTACTGAATATAAAATTCAGTTTATGAACTTACACATACAGTACCAGTCAAAGGTTTGGACACACCTTCTCATTCAATGTTATTTCTTTATTTTTTATTTTATTTTTTTCTACATTGTAGATTAACATTGAAGACATCCAAACTATGAAGGAACACATATGGAATCATGTGGTAAACAAACAAATGCTCAACAAACCAGAATATGTTTTATATTTTAGATTCTTCAAAGTAGTTGAATGAGAAGGTGTGTCCAAACTTTTAACTGGCATTAAATATTTATTAAATAACTATTTTTAAAGGATTTTTGAATGGATGCTAATTTTAAATATATATATATTTTTTAGAACCCCTGGAGTGCCTTCACATACCCCCCCATTTGAGAAACCACTGCATTAGGAGAACATGATAAAAACCTGCTGTCACATGCACGTTGTAATAGCAACCTGCCACCGATAGGGGGCTCCCGCTGACCTTCAATGCTCACCGCGTCACTCCACCGACGTCAGAGTCAGCTGACCGACCGCAGCCAATCACAGGGCGAGGACAGACTGAACAGACTCAGTTCGCAGCCCTGAGAGTTTTTTTGGGTTGTGGAATATCCAAGAGGGGAGCAAGGGCGGCTACGGTTCATACAATGCCGAATAAAACCAAAAAAGACAAGGTGAGTCTGAGCACTGCAACCAGGTATGAAAGCACAGTATGCATTAGTTGCATTTCCAGTGCATTTTTGCATAAACCTGCATTTATGACGAGACATTTCCTACAGCAGTGTCCCATTAATGTTAGCAATCCTGCAGCCACCAGCAGCTAGCAGCTATTCTGCCAACATGTCAGTCTTGTGCTACCTTGCAACAAATAAATCACCAATCTGTAGGATGTAAGACTTTGAAATGCATGCATTAATATCATTTGTGAGTGTTGAGAAGGAACTATGTAGCAGCAGACTTGCAAGTGCATTCAAAACCAAACAGGATTGTGAGACTGGGTGGGCATGCTATATTTAGCAAAGGTTTTTTTTTTTTTTTTTTTTTTTTTTTTTTTTTTTTTTTTTTGCATGGCTGCATTCACTGATGGACTGCTCACAAATGTTTTTTTTCTTGCAGGAGTCCTCAAAGTCTGGTAAAGTGGGAAAGAGTGGAGGACAAGAGAACTCAGATCATGAGGTAACCTTAGGGTTAATGCAGAAGACTTTTCTTTTTTTTTTTTTTTTTTTTTTTTTTTTTTTTTTTTTTTTTTTTTTTTTTGGGGGGGGGGGGGGGAAACTTGCTAGAAGACAGAAGGACTTTGTCTTACACAAGTTCAAATGTCACTGATGTTAGAGCTGGAGAAAGGACTGCATTATCATTGACATAATGAATCATCAAGCTCAACCCCCCCCCCCCTGCATGATCAGTGTCCTCTTGCAGAATGTTCACATGTCATAGTATGCTTTAAAAAAAAACATCTTTCATTCAATAATAATACACTTTTTCAAATCCTTTCTTATACTGCTGTCATTTTCAGTTTCTGATCATTTGCAATATGCTGTAAATAATTGATGTTAGTGTTGTAAATGCATGACTTTGTACTTTCGCTATTATTTGATAAGCACCAATAAATCCAGGCGAAATAGAAACTGACTTCACACAAGGCCAATCAGAATTGTAAAGATAGCTTGATCAGCTAGCAGTATGTGTCACCTAGTGGGAATCTATTGTCCTTGACACATGCAGCATAACGTGATGCAATCAATATACTTCCTCCAAGGAGACTAAGAAGTCATTGTCATATCTGTATGTCCTTTGGCTAGAAGATAAATCAGTGTTTGATGTGGTAAGGAAACTAGTTTCTAATCAAAAAATGTGATCAAATTTCCCTGGACTGGTAATCTTTAAAACACCAAAACAGAAAAGGAGAACACTTTACAGGATTTGTGCGTCAGAAGAGACCACAGAAGTGAATCTTCCCCTCTGGCTGATTATCCATTTACTTTTTTTTGCTTGCATCTGGATTGATTCACATCTGGAAAAGCTAAAGGGGGTATCTTCAACCCACATTACAAGCTGTTTAACATTGTGTCGGACCTGCCAAGGCTTAGGCATCTGGTGTCAATCATTATGTCACACTATTGCACTGCACGGTCCTGTACTATATTTGTAAAATAGTATGAAGGCCGTCCAATGATACCAGGGGCACAGTATGGTTTTAAACACTCTTCTCATGGTTTTTCCAGGATAAAATGCAGATGTTAACAAATAAAAAAATAAAAAAGATTTAAGTCCGACTTCTTCCATGACGTCTGCAATAATAATATAAACAAATCACTGAGCCATTATGGAAAGATTTTAACTTCTAGCTTTTCTTTTTCATGGGAATTCAAAAACCTTAATGCAGGGGCGGCATGACAGCTGACATCTGTTTGTGCAGCAAAGAACAAAGCAAAGTGGTGTCCTCCTCTTTCCTAGACATTTAATATTTATATTGTGAGGGCTGTTGACCACCTGTTCGTATTTTGGTGGCTGATGTAACACACAGTCCAGTTTGTTGCAATATAAAAGCGCACAGCTGCTCCATATTTCGAATCCCATTTAAAAGACAAAACTGTGTATATTTTATTTAAATATCACTCACACACACAATATATTGCCCCACATTTATATTTTTACCCTTTGTCTTCTTGTCAATTAGTTATGAATAATATATATGCATATATCCCCCCCCACTGTCGACCTTCTGAATTCTTCTATTTTTCAGCCTCTTAGCTGCCTCTTGCTGGGTAATACCAACCAGTAGCAGCAAGCAGAATAGCTGTTGTGTTACAGCAGCCTTCACAGCTTCAACCTTGTGTCAAATTAAAATAGCTGGGCTGCAAGCTGCTGTTGACATCCGCCGCCCCTCCCTTTTGCCTCATTTACTTGTTTACCAGAACAGTTTGAGACTGGGGGAAATGTTCATAATACATTAAAAATGTCTCATTTTCCATCTTGATACCAGTCATATTAGTAAGGAAAGCATTTAATTATAAAATCCTAGCTGACAGATGTTTCTACTTTGGATTAATGAATTTACAAGTAGAGGAGTTAATTCTTATCTTTGTGTTACATGAATACATAATCTAGTTCCTAGTAGAGGCCGGCGCAGCTGTACTACGCACTTTACTAGACAGCCTGCTGCCGGTCCAGCTCTTAAGCTCCTGTCCTGTAGTGCTGCAGACTGTGACCAACTTTAGCTGGGTCTTAACCAAATTTAATAATTCCCCCGTGACTCACGCTCTCACAGCTCTGTGTAGAGCTGCATCTGGAGGAGTAAGCTCTGTGCCATCAGGTGTGTGTTGATGAATGAGTCCCAACAGACAGGTGGGACCAGCTGTGAGAAACTTGGCACATTCCGCTGATCCCAAATCAGGATTATATCCAGCCCTACTAACCCTCTTTTTTTAAAAATTTGTCTGAGACACAAACGCTCGGTTTGAGGGGGAAAAACCCACTCACGCACATGTTGAGTACAGTGTCACAGGTTTATGGCCTTAGTTAGATAATGAAAGACACTGTTGTTCAGTTAAATGAGGACATAGTGTGTATAATAAAAATGTCCCGTCTAGTGTATAGCAGCCAATTAAACAGTTTTATCAGATTCCTAAAGAGGTACTTGCACCCTCTTTCACACTTGGTACGCCGCATGTCATTTCAGTTTTACTGATGTGGGGTTTTTTTCTGTTGTTTCAGCAGAGCTCTAACAGGAAGGCCAGCAATAATGTTCCTCCCACCACTCAGCTGCTAAAGGGGAAGCAACCAGGGTCCCAGACACCTGTCAAAAAGGACAAGAGGCAGAGCTCCTCTCGTTTCAGCTTGAGCAACAACAGGGAGCTGCAGAAACTGCCTGCTTTCAAAGGTATTTACTGCTGAAACCACTAAAGGGTGTCATCTAATCACATGATACACACACTACCCAGTGCTCTAGGTTTTTCAAGTTGTTGCACATGCATTAAAAAAAACAAAAACATACAAGTCCATCAAGTAGAGCTGCTATTTCCAGGCTGGGAGGTTTTGCACTTGGGTGTGGATTTGTAGACAATTTGCCTATTTGTGGAGAAAAATAATGAATTTAAGATGTTTTGAAACCCGAATTCAAAACTCAAGATATCCCCAAAGAAGCCACGCACAAAGCAGAAAGTTTTTCTTCAGGCAGGTTGAGAAATGCCTGTAATCTTGACACCGATAAGTGCAGGCCTTGCTTACATGCATACGTACAAGCAAACACTGAAACAATATGAACATCCACCCCGCTGCATGACCCTCATTGTAATACGGAGCCGAGTACGACATTATGCAATACATGGAAACAAACAGAGGACGTACATGGCATGGACTTTGCGCTGGATTTAACCCAAGTGTCTATATTTAGTGGTAATCCAGAGATAAAGCTTTAATTCCATGGTCCTTGTGTTTTAGGATGTTGCCAGAGACCAGCGTTATCTGCCAGGCAGGCTACTATTCCTTCTCTATTCCTCCCTTTGCAGAAGGGAAATTGAAAGATCTTTGCAGATGTATATTAACGTTTACTTTATTGTCTAAACTCGGTACCAGCATAGCACCAGATGGAAAAGCACAGGGTGGGCATTGCCGTTAGGCCTGTGGGCACTCTATCTATGCATGTGTCTGTGTATGCATGCATGAATACACACAACAATGTTGTCCTCTGCCCTGTCCCGGCACAGTCATTATGTAACCTGGCGGTGAACTGAAAACAAACCAGTGCACATGCATTATAGGTTAATAAGTACGGGTGCAAATCAACAAAGAGATTTGAGTAGAAATAGGATCGACCCGTGAGAGAGTCAGTTACTCTGTTGGATGCTATAAATAGTTCAGTGTCTGGGTATTAGAAAGAACCTTCAGACAATATGGAGAGAAATTGTAATGTAATTGGGGAAAAAAGTTAAAAGCCTTTTTTAGAAGCAACTAAAATATCCCCGAATGAATATACATCTTAAAAAGCCAAACGACGTTGATAAAGTTTGGACATTGAAGGTGTTGATTGTCTGGCAGTTCTAGAGAGCAGACAGACAGACTTATACGTCTCTCAAAGACAGATATTGATTTGATATTTAAATTGTTTATATTTAACATGGCAGTGACATTTCTCCAGGGCTGTTGTGACCAGAATTGTATTGACTTCAAACTCATTGTTTCATACAATAAATAAATAGTAGTATATGTAGTGTCTTGGAAAACTTGAATACTGCATGTTGTGCGCTGTCTTAACAGTGTTGCTATATGTGATTTGGAAATGATTACACAAATGTCAGAACTTAAGACACACCATCTCCCCGTTTAAAGAGAGACAAGTTGTCCTCTGAGTTATAAACCTTCTATCACCTGAGAGAACTCACTTCTCTCAAGACGAACTTTGGTTTTAGTCCCTTAATGAAAGCCTTAATATGATGTCATTCATTCTTCAAAAAAGAGTTCCATTGTTTTGTTTTTCTTCGTTACGCTTAAAGTCACTTACACAGTGAGCACCGCCCTAGAAAACACTTGAGCAAAGGCAGCATTCCTCTTCAAGGGGGAATTTTCGAATGCTCTTTGGAAGACTTTGCTGGTAGGTACAAGTAGAGTTACTATCTGTGACCAGCAGCTGTTGATGTTATTGTGTGCCATTTGTTCACCATTCAGTCTTGTGAGATTATAACTAATGGACACACACTAGAGTTGATACTACCGCACAACATGCATACCTTGGTTAGCTATTACCCTTGAACTGTGTCAAGAAAACCACTCAACATAACTTCATTTCTGATAAAGGCAGCTCTTTTCCCACACCCCATTGCGATCTTTGATAACATTCTGCAGAACATTATCCCACAGCGGCCCGGTAGATGTTATCACTTTAGTCCTGTCCAAACAGGCTCCTAGCTCGGCCTGTTTTCATTCCACGCATGTTCGCCACCTCCTGATGGAAACACAAGTCCGAGAGCCCATCCTGCGGGGCTTCAAGGTTGAGGCGTGACTGAAAAAAGACTGAAAGACTGAAAAAAACAAAAAACCCTGACCAGAAGCAGGCCTTACCCATGAACTCGCCTCAAACCCAAGTGTGGTTGTTGTGATTGGAGTACATTTAAACTGTCCCAGCATTTACATCTGACAGCACAAGAGTAAAAATGTGCAAAAATCACAAAATTTGTGTTTTGGATAAAGTTTTTTGCCTGCAGCTTGTGGATATAAATGCTCTAAATGTGCCTGCTCATCTCCCATATCAAGACCAAACATACTTGCCAAAAAGCCCAGAACAACAACAGTTGTTGCCTCTGTATGTGTTCTCTGTATGTGCACTTTTCTGCATGAAGCATCTGTCTCCGATGGTTTGTCGCCATCTGCTGGTCAGTCAAGTATTTCAGCTACCAGCATGTTGATTAACTGGAACAAACAATTCAGTTGTCTGGATGAAATCTAATGTGATCCATCTCCTGATATCTTAACCATGCAAAACAAGCACAACCACTGATTCTAATCTGTTCATTTTTTGGTGGTTTTGCAGATAAATGCTTAGTGTCTGTGTTAAAGTTTAACATGCCAAGTAACATAAATTATACAACAGCGAAAGTATTATATTTTAGTGCGGCACATATTTATTTTTAAATCTATGTTTAATCTAGATCTTATTTAACCCATTTACTATACATACTATACATGCACCTTTTTATTAGTGGGAATATTAAAGTGTTTTTTGTATTAAACTGTATCACGAGGAGAACACATTAAGGATTAGTTTTCTAAGATTGTTCTAAGATTGCAGGTTATTCAGTGGAATTTAAAAGGCCCGGTTCTTTAGTTCTTTAGTATGTGAGAAGATGAGTTTCTGTCTCCGTCTGATAAGTGACAGGAATGTCACACATTTCCTGTAGTTTAGCCAAACTGTCATCAGCTGTCGACCTCTTCCTATGTGTCCTCCACCAAAAAGAGAGAGGCAGATGAGAGCATTGTTGCTTCAGTTGTTTTCAGTTCAGGGAATGACAGAAGAAGGAATCACTGCGTAACACGAGTTACGACAGAAGTTACATCACGGACGCTTGAAACATAGTGTCCGCAATATTGCTTGCATTAGGCCGTAAATGTAATATAGTGTTTGCTCATGTGTCACCTACAGGGTCAAACCTATTGGGCAAGAATGCTTCATGTTAATCTAAATTGTAAAGTTCTTTGTGTACATTTTTTTTAATGTTATTGAATTGCTTGTTTTTAACAGACAGGATAGACTTTGGAAACCTTTTTTTTTTACGTTGTGGCCAGACTCTTTAAGCAGGATGCCAAAGGGCAAGGCAGGTTTCAGGGAAGGGTTTCCTGCCTCTACCACTCCTGCAGGTGGTAGAGGAAAAAGAACTCCCACACCTCATGACAGAAACTTCCTTTTTTTTTTTTTTTAAAAACATCTCAAACACAAAAAAACCCATAATTCCCTAGCTTTGATCAGCTGTTGAAGCTCTCAATGGTTTTGCAAGATTCTGCTCTCATTTAAAGATATTTAAAGAAACAGCCTTGAGTAAGTAAAGACATGTACGTGTTGAGGTATTTATGTACAGTACCAGTCAAAAGTTTGGACACACCTTCTCATTCAATGTTTTTTCTTTATTTTTCTTAATTTATTTTTTTCTACATTGTAGATTAATATTGAAGACATCCAAACTATGAAGGAACACATATGGAATTATGTGGTAAACAAACAAATGCTCAACAAACCAGAATATGTTTTATATTTTAGATTCTTCAAAGTAGTTGAATGAGAAGGTACTGTACATGTAATCAAGTCCCAAATGCAGCCATACTATCTGCTTTACCAACAGAGAAAAGTAAGATGGTGGTAAGGTAGATAGTCTGCAAGCCATAAAAGGCAGCAATATATGAAAACTGTTCTTCATCTATATTTACAGGCAGACAGATTTTAATGACGCACACACACATACTGAAAGAGCAACTCAGTCTCCACCAGCTAAAAGCAGCAAAATAAATGATCATGATTTGAAAAAAATATATAATAAAATGTTTCTCAGTTATGTAACACCATTTTAGTGGCAGATTTTATGGTGATTTTTTTTTTTAATGAGTGTATTCAGCTCACAGTTATGAAGCCACAGGTGTTTCCATTAGCACATTCAACATTCGTGATTGCCCGTGTCCCAAAGTAATACATTTAAATTACATTTTAGCTGAGAACACGAGTTTTCCCTTCATATCTTCAGTCTTTCCGTGAAGGTAACGCAGAGCAGCTATAATGAACACGACGTCTCTAATTTCAGTAGACGGGACTTTCCAATATTGGACGCTTCTTGAGGGCAACATTAATTTCAGCTTCTGTTGGAAGAGGCCTCAGCTGCGTTGATACGTCTGCGTCTCCAAATAGATCCGAGCCTTAAGCGTTTATTACGGAGAACCACGACATTGAAGATCAGGGGATCTGTCAAATGAAACACTCAACTGTGGCTGACCTGCTGCTATAGAAATTACAAATTTGGAACGCAAGCAAACTACAGTCTTCATCATATCCAGGACCAGACTCATGATGCCTCACAAGCTTCACTCTCTCGTCTCTGACAGGAAAAAAATTAAAAAAGCACAGACACAGCGAAAAAACCTCAAGCGCATGAATGCATGTGCCAAAAGGAGCGTTTTTTTTTTTTTTTTTTTGGGGGAGAGAGGATCTGTAACAAGTGGGTGTGTTTAGCGTTGTCTTGGTCAGAACAACAGATCTTCTGATGGGAGGTTGCCTCATGACTAGGCAGCAGAATGGCAAGAAAGAGCCCTTTATACACTGCTGCTGCTGAAATACACCACTATTGTGTATATATATTAGCACCAGCCAGACTTGATGTTCTGTTTCTCTCCTAATTTGTGTTTTGCGGCTAGATCATTATGCTGGCTCATTCCCATTTCCCTTACCGTGTAGCCTAGTTTAAGACGCTCAACGTTTCTATTATTGCTGAGAAACATTGACGGCTGAGATTACAGTTTACAGCCAGTGTAGCAAAAGTAAACAATAGTCAAAGTGTAAAAAGGGAGAAAAGTCATAAAAAAATCAATGATCCTGGGTTACAGAGTTATAGATTAGTAACTAGATTTATGAAGCATGGAAGTTTTTCTTGCAATACATAATATTACCTTATGCTACCCGCCTATCTGCTGATCTCGATTGAAAGTGCAGCTCAAATACACGAGTGAGAGCTCAACTCTGGAACATCCAGTTGCTCTGGTTTCAGACGTAAGGACCCACAGGGAGGAGCTGTTACACACTGTTATGTGGTAAAAGCGTTGTGCTCTCTGAAAGCCCAGCAAATGAGGCGTTTTTGCACACACATTACATTAAGTTACTGCAGACACAGCGGGTCTTTGACTTAAAAATACACTGCTTTGATTTTGTGGCTCTGTAAAACTTTCCCAACTCTGTTATATCACTCTTTTTTTTTTTTTTTTTTTCTTATCTAGAGCAAAGTTTAAAGCTACATTTGCTGGACAAAAGAAACATTATAAGCAACAAGTAATGATTTATTGATTTACCCTTCTGGCATGTGAAAAGACGAATATGAATGAGACTTTTTCTTCATGCAACACAAGATAGCTTGGCTTCATTTGTCCATTCATACTACACATAAATGATAAATGGAGAAAACTAAGCGTGTTTGTCATCAATTTAGTTGTTGGTATCTTTATATAAGCTTGACTAACAGTGACAATCATGAGGAGTAAAAACTAGTACTCAAAAAAATGTTATGTGTTAAAATGAGAGACCTTATGCTTTACACAAGCTCTACATTTTAAATAAAACAGCAAATAACTTTTTCATTTGTAGTTTCTCACTTGCAAATTTTTCATGTAGTGCCTCCTTTTTAAAAATGTGCGATAGTGCTGAAATTACAAGCTTTATATAATTAATACTATATATTTTGCATTGTGTTGGGAATGGTGATAGTATGTCATGGTGGTGCAAAGGTTGGATGCACACTGTGACATGACCTTTCTACCTAATAGGGTGCATTTGTTAAAAAAAAATGGAAATACAGATGAATGTGAATTTGAAGTACACGTTGAACTGCACTTCGTATGTGACAATGTTTACGTGCGTTTTAACCGTCTGCGTGGATTTGCCCTTTTCCTGCACACACAGCTTTACAGTACACGGTTTTTGTCCCCAGAGCTGCTGAGACAGACCGAGTGCTGCTCTCTGCTCATGCACATCCTGTGCTGCTTGCATCAAGACTTCCTGCCTTCCTGTTTGTCTGTCACATACACCTGGGGCTCAGGGTGTGCTCCTGGAGGGCCATCTGTCATACAAAAACCAACACAAAAACACACGCACATTAAAAGGGCTTTTTTTCTAACACACAGTGCTGGTCTTAAACAAATTTTAACTTGTAGTGAACACATCTTGTAGTGAACACATCTTGTAGCGGTTTTATGTGAGGGAAAAAGAGCTCATGTCTAAACCTGCCCTGCGGCGTGCATTCTTAACGCTTGTGGTTTTCGTGCGCGTGTATTGAACTTTTTGTGTTGGACTTGAATATTGTAATTTGTTATGTCGGTTGGGGTTTCGTTGTCAGGTGTTAGGCTGTAAATGAGTAACGAGTAGTGTCACTTAACCTCTCCTCTCACTCTCACAACCAGCCTGCATGTTTGACAGGAATGTGTATTTCCTGGCCTTCTTCTTGTATCACAATAACAAAAAAAAAGGGCCAAACTGACACAGATCAGCAGTTTGTGCTTTAAAACTCTTGTACAGATGTAGCTGCTCGCTCTCCAATCACAGTAAAAGTCCCACCTCTTCCCTCGGCCCACCAGCCAATCCCTTCCCTCATGTTTATTTCTACTGACACTCGGCCCCATGTGATCGCAGCCGGCCAACCAGGCGTCTGCAGTGGGGGATGACATCACTAACTAGCTGGTTCCCTCCAGCAGCAGGGGAGCTTCATTTTCTGCTCCGAGTGTTCGTGCTAAAATGGAGGCTGGCTCCTCGCCTTAGCCCGGGCTGCCCTCTTCTCCCCCCGTCTCCCGCCTCAGCTCTCTGATGTTGGCATGCACTAGAACCGCCAGTGGGATGGTTCTGGATGCACCGAGCACCAATGGGCCTTTCCAGCCTGTGGCCCTCATGCATTTTAGAGGTGAGAATAGGATCATTTTTCCCTCCTCCTACTCCTGCTGTTCTGTGTTTGTGTTTCAAGGTGGAGATGGGAGATGTTTGTAAAAAAAATTTGGATTTTGTAGAAGAAAAAAATATTTCTGTCAGGTGACTTTTCTTAAAGTTGCTGCAAGAGAGTGAGAGCATTCATCCCCGTTAGTGTTGGTGGCATGTGTGTGTTTTTTGGGAGAGGAAGCGGGGGGGGGGGGGGGGGGGGGGCTGTGTTTGTATGTCAACGAGGAAGGGTTTTGCCAAGACGTTGCACAGCTAAGCTTCAGTGTCGGCGAGGGAAGACGAGAGAGTGAGAAGGAGTGCTAGTTTTTGAGACTCCCATCCCCCCATCAAGACTGCTGATGTCATAGGAAGTGAGGTCAAAGCTTGCTGTCGCTGTGTGCATCTATGTTTGATTGTACATGAGTACTGAAACACGTGTACGTTGAAATGCTCTGCTTGTTGCTGCTGAATCTCCAGTAAGCTCCTGAGTTACAAGCTGGGACCTACAACCAGTGCTGTGAAAGGAAAACAGAAACTGACCAGATAGAGGTGTTGTAGTGTGACAAATTCAAGGGGGGGAATGCTTGTGCACATACTCATTTCTTTATCCACCTTCCTCATGAAACGGATGTGGCAGTTTATATTTAACCTGCAGCCCGTTAATGCACAACTGTGCTACTAACAGTGAGATGTTTGTGTCATGTTGGGACTCGCGTGGGTGTTAAAAAACGATACTAGCCACATGCCTTTGCATCTGTAGGCCTCTGTCTGCATTGATGTACAAAGTATCTGGTACACTGATGGCAGTGTATTAATCAGTTATTAGACATTGTGGGATTTGATATAAGTCCGAACCCGTATTCCTGTGAGCACACTGGAGCCTTCAGAAGAGTAAAGGTTAGTTGCCCATCCATGCAGAGAGGCCCGTGTGTGATGTCTGCACTGGCACAGCATGTCTCTCAATATTTTAGGCCTGTTCAGAAACCCTAGTGCTGTTGTGTAACAGGAGCTGGTGAGACCTCTTGGCCCTCAGGGGGTTGATGAGATGAGACGAGGTGCTCATGGGTGGACCCGTGGTCCAGCTCGTTAGTAACAGGCATCGAGTGTTGAACTAGGCTTTAAAATCACTTGTTAAACTTTGGAACATATGAAGTTGAATAAATGTAACAAACTTAAAGACCTTTTTTTTTAAAAAACACCTAGCTTAGGGGATGATTTAAAAGGACCAATTTTCCATTTATTTGTTCTTGTATTTAGATTAAAAAAGAAGAGATTTGTTTGCATTTTCACGTGGATGTCATGTCTTTTCCTGTTCATTGTCAAAAAATGCACTATATACGTTTTTGCAGGTATTGTATCTGCTAGAGAGGGAGCAGCGAAATAGTACAGTAATACACAGAAAGTTATATTCCTCTGTGACAGCAGCTCCACAGCTGAAAGTCGCAGCTTGTTGGAACGGAAGAACAGAACAAAAGAATATCCTTAGCCGGGCCTTACATAAACACCGTGTTGAAACATAAAACAGATCGAGGGTTTTCCGGGGATGTGGTAAGCAAAGCTCAGGGGTGAAGCAAATTGCCAGCTGTTTGACCTTTTATGATGCGGCCGATTAGATCCTGTTTTGTAGCCAGTAGTTTGGACAGAGGGAATGAAGTATGATGTTACTGCAACGCTACTTACAGACTTGTCACTATTTTACAGTGTGCCTGAATATAGACTTGTGTTTTGTTTTGTAACCAGTTGGCTGGACTACTTGTTCCAACAAACAATGCTGCACACCAAATCATAAAAGGCTGATATACACTCGAAAAAACCAAAACAAATCAAGTGACGCCTTGTTCAAGATGTCAGTAAACCATGTTGTAATTGTGTTTTTTTTTTTTTTTATGAGAGAAATATATATCACAGAAGTATTTTTGTTGAAGAACATGAACAGAAAATACAGTACACAGGTGGCTGCATTTTGTCCTGAGCCTGTGTGGGAGTGTGCACAACCTACAGTGCTGGATCTCATAGAATTGGCTTATTAGTAAAAAAAAAAGATTTTAGTATTAATTAAATATCAACTCAGATGTTTGAACCAGTGCCACTGTTTTGTCTGCTTCCTTATAAAAAAAAACGATGGATACAAAATATTACTTGGAAAGACTAAAGCCATTTACTGTTTTGTGGAATTACACACATGCAAGTCATATGAGTGTTTGTGATATTATATAGAGATGATTTAATCATGTGTCGCTTTCCTGTTATTGGGCCGTACAAAACAAGTAGTTGCTATTCAGGTTCATAGAACTAGTATGGAGTTTTTTTTTTTCCCGTCTGTGTAATCGTTGTTTGTGGTGAACACATGTAAGTTGTGGTGTTAGTTGTTACTTGGGTTTGGGTGGTGCTCGCTTTCAATTAGCATCACCGCCATGACTCCGTATGTGAGGTTACAGTAGTTTGACTTACATGCACAAGCTTAAACGTGTCAGTGTAGGTTCCTGTTAAAGTGAAATACTACTGTACTAACCTGTCTTATGTATATGTTGTTCTAATACAACCAACATGATTTTGTTTGACTGAGGCTGTAACAATAAGGACAGTTTTTTAATTACCTTTCGTTTATCATTTATTTCTTATTTCTCATATTCTTTGGATAGATCTTAGGATGCATCTTTTGGTAATTTTTTGTCACAATATTAGCTTTTAGGCTCTACTTTTTTTCATACCAACCCAAATTCCCCCTTTGTGTAAATCTTTTTTGCTTATTGACACAAAATAGTTTCTTAACAGTAACAAATTCTGCATTTCGACCTTTTTTTTTTTATTAGTTGTTGACTGATTGGTGTCGTGCACACTGTCGACTCGCAGCTATTATCCGTCTGTTTTTTTACGAGGTCAGTTCGGCAAAAAGCTTCGCTCGGTCTAAGCTGATGGGCTCAGCAAATCAGTAGCATATGATTCCATTGTAGCAGCAGCCTGCATGCATCTTTGATTAGCAGCAGTCACCCTCTGGTCCAAAGTCCCATCTCTGTCTGTGGTCACCATGGTAACCTACAGTACAAATGCAGATTGTAAATGGGGAGTCGAGACTGACTCATAAAGCACAGGCTGTGATGAAGACACTAATGCTGCCCCAGGGGTCGGTTTTATAAGGTGACATTTTGCTTTAAGTCACTAATCCCCATGTTGGACCAAAATGAATGGGCACCATTGCACTTCTTTTTGGATTTCAGGGTATTTTTGTAGATTGGGAATCTTCCCAGCTGAAGCTAAATGACTGGCAGGAGTAACCATCTGTCTGTTCGTTTCTTACAGGACGCTATTAACATTTTGTCAGCAAAGCTAAATAGTTATTCCCTTATTGAAAGCACTATTTTCCATTGCCGTCCTAACATCATGACAGAGTTTATATTATGAATACCTACTCAGTGTAATACATCGACTGAATATAGTAATGGTGTCCTGTCTGGACTTCTCATAAAGCTGCAGTAACATTTATCCAGTTTACAGTTACTGATGAGAATCCGAGGTGGAGCACATATAAAGGCCATTTACAAATCCCTACAATGGTTACCTTTTTAACAATGGTTAAAATAACCTGAAGTTATTTTACTTGTCTATTTGAACTACATGCCCTGATTCCTTAAGTGAAGCATTTTGGGTGCACGAGGTTGGAAAAGCCCTCGGCTCCTCTGAGAGCAGAACAGAAATCCTTGGTGATTCTGTCTTTATCTCCTGTGATCCTAGCTTCAGGTACAGCCCCAGAGTATTTATATATTTATATGGGGGGGGGGTTGCTCAAAGTCTTTATATTTAAACGTGAGCTCAAAACACACCTTTTTTTTTTTTGACATAACATTTGTGTAATTATTATATTGGTTAATCTTCTATTTTATAATAATGTTTATTGGTTGAGTAGACGTGACGTGGATGGTTTGTGAGGATCACGGAGGCAGCCGCTGTACGCTGGTAATGCATGCTCGCTGCCAGCTTGGAGATCGGCTCATTTACAGCGAGTCTGTAGTAGCTACAAAAGAAAAACGTGCCGTGTTTGTAAATGGCAAGAATTAATGATTTATGCACAGACGGGTGTTGCTCAATATTCCTGGAGGCGGATTCGGAGCCTCTTCATCATTGATGTAGTGAATGACGGCGTCCTTAAACGGCTGAATTATTGATTTATGAAGTCTTTTTAAATGAGGTCTCTACATGTCACCTCATAAACTCCACAGTAGCAAAATAATGCTGTACAAAACCTGAATAACTCTTAATGGAATTCTTCATCCTTTTAAATAACCATTTATCAATCACTCACTGTGTGATACCTTGATTTATTGAAGATAAACTCCGGTGAACGGAGAATCAGAAAATGCAGTAAACCTTTGATGAATTGAACAAAAACTACTTTAAAACATCATTTTACAAACTCCCACAGCACGTGCAGTATAATACAAGTCTCATTTATCCGGTTGTATGCTCAGTACTTCCAAAACACATGCATTTTCACCATAATCATACTATTTAAAATACTTCCGCAGCACAAACATAGGACAGCGATAGCCCCCATTTACTTCCATTCATCAAGGATTTACTCTGTTCTACTCCATTCTCTGTTCACCGTAGAGGCGTGCGACAAAAACAAAGTTTACACACGATGAGTAAGTTGCATACAAACGGTCATATTGTGGGTGAAGTATTCCTTTTAAAGCTTATTAAACCAATTATCACTGACTGCGAGAGGGTGGGCTTTGTAGGGCGGAAGCAGAACAATGGATTCTGACCGTGAACAAAGCTTGGAAGCATTAAAAGTCAATACCTCCACATGTGGGACAGCAATACACATAGACTACTTTTGCATTTGCTACAGCGTTATGCATTTGTTTTCCTATTTATTAAACTTTCATGTCTTTTTCCTTTTACCTGTATCATTCCATCTAGTTTTTGGATTACTTCAGTCAAGCATCTGGCTTCTACAGTGTCATACTTTATCCATGATGATGATAGTGGGATTAAATCTAAAAGTTTAATGGTGATTCGTTTGGCAAACTTTGCGATAGTAATAAGTAAATATTCTGTGACAGTACGATAGTGTGAGAGACCATTTCTCACATACAGTGTTAATGTAATCCTCACACACACACACACACACACAAAAATGGCGGATCTGTTAATTCCCTCTTTCCTTCCCTTTTCTGCCTTGCAGATGTTCCCCCTGCAGACCAGGAGAAGCTGTTCATCCAGAAGTTGCGGCAGTGCTGCGTCCTCTTCGACTTCGTCTCCGACCCGCTGAGTGACCTGAAATGGAAGGAGGTGAAACGGGCGGCGATAAGCGAGATGGTGGAGTACATCACCCACAACAGGAACGTCATCACCGAACCCATCTACCCGGAGGTGGTTCACATGGTGGGTGTTTCAGACAGACTTTGATTTGACATTCACACGAGGTTAACCGTACATTCTCAGGTTAGCTATATATTGAGTGCTGTACCTTATTCTACTCCGGATTAAAAAGTTCCCGTATACGAGGCAGAACGGTTGCTTTTGTTTGCAGGCCTGAAAAAAACAATGTGGTATTTTCATTTCCTTCGCAATGTGGCCTCCTCTGTGCCTTATGCAGGATGGATGTTGTTTTTGAGCTGCTGCTGCAGGCTCGTGAGTTTCAGATTAGAGAGAGTCGACCAATGTGTTACTCCTACTGTTTTGTTGTTGATCTGAATGAATTATTTAGGTCAGATGTGGCATTCAATATTGAAATAGTCTGTCAGATTTTCCGGTTACATTTTCTATTAGAATGTTTTTAATTATTTTCAGTTCTATTTGTTTCCATGTAATATCTTTAATAAGAGAGGAAGTGTCTGTTCTTTTTGTGAATAATCCCAAGCAACAGGTTGCCTTCTTTCTCCTTTCATCTTGTTCCTGTTAGTCATTAAGAACACTAATCACATCATCACTGATGAAGGCTCCCTAATATCTCAAATTGGTTAATTGGCAGCCATAATCACCAGTGATGGATAACATTGGCTTATCTTACATGAATGTAATGTAATACTGCAGCGGGTGTAAATGTATTTGACACAGTACGCCTATGATATACAGGCCCATAGATCATGTGACTTTCTTGTGTGTCTGGCTGTAGGTTAGTGTAGCAGTACAGTAGGTCATTCAGGTTTAATAATGACAGTTAAGCGTTCATAAGTTGGCATATCTCAGCTGTATATCACTGAATTCATGTGACCGTGAAGAGCCACATGACTGTGTTGAATGAAGCTATTGCTCTCATATTCCACAAACCTCAGTATAAGGACCTGCTAGGTGTGAACCCAGAGCTTTTCATGGTTTTGATGTGGACTTTATTTCTGAGCCATGGGAAAAGAATGTGCTGTGGTTTCTACTAGCCTGCCAGCAAGTAGTCTGTATTTCTTTGGCTCCCGACTGACTGGTAGGAAACTCACAGAAATATCACTGACCTTTTCAAAGCAAAAGATCTTTGTCACATAAACCCAACTTAACTTTTATCCTTAAAATCACTGGTAAGGCTTCAAGTGACCCATTTATTTTTGCGTCCACTCAAAGATGGCCAAGAGAGTTAAACCCACAAGAGGTCCCTGAACATAACTCGCCTGCAGCTCCGTCCTCTGCACGTCTAAACCTGTCGGGCTGCGGTCTTTACGGCCGTCAATGAGCTCCTACTGTCTATTTATTAGACGTGTGTTCCCTCCCGAGGTCGTGGCCTGGATGTGTTCACGGTGCCAGGTTTGCTTTCCCCAAGCCAAATTCAAAAGCCTTTGATTTTTTTTAATCAAAAGCCCCGCCTCAATGCCACATGGTAAACTGCAGATGATCAAGGTGCAAATTTACCCCGGACCTCCTCGCCGTGGCTCCATTTGATCAGGGCTGCAGAAAAAGGCAACAGAGCTTCCAAATCTGCATGAAAATATACTCTCATTCCTGACAGGCCCCTTTCCACTGCCCCCTTAAAGGAAAGGGCTCTTTGAAGTCCACTGACTGCTTTCATCATCAAAGTATGGAGATTGACATGACTAACTCCTTTTTTTCTTTTTTTCTTTTTTAGCCATAAAGAGTGTATTCTTATGTTAAGGCCGTGCACGTTACTTCCTCCAGAAGCCCTTGTTCTTTCAGGGCATGTTTGATGGCTACGTGTTCAAGCTTTTAGAACAGTATTTCTTCTGGCAGGCCTTTGGATGACATGACAGCGGTTGTTCCATTAGTCCCGTTCTCTTGGGGGGGAATAAGAAATGGTTTCTGCTGAGAACATAAACACGATGTCGAGTGAGCGTGTTTTGACCTCTTCTGGTCGACTGCGCTCTGGAGGGACCGTCTAAGTGTACTGTCTTGAAAGTGAGAAGGCTCAGAAGGGAAATGGATGGATCCCTTCCCAGTTTGGGGAATAGTAATGCAAAAGAGAAACAGGCTGCTATGTCAGATGAGCGCAAGAGGGAATATTTCACTATTGATACATATTTTCATTCATAAAGACAAATGCAACCTTGTGAAGGCAGATCATGACGATGGACTCGCATAAATTCAATTTGCTGTATTTTTATTGATTTGTCTCTCGGAACATTTTTGTGCAATAAATTAGCCTAATGATAAACTCATTTCCAATGGCTACATAACATTATTGTACCAATGTTTGCTTTTACGTGTATGTTCAGTGTGATCTGTGCATTAAAATAGCCAACATGTCTCACAGTTTTAGTTCAGTTTTGCATGGCAAAGTCGTCACAAAGAGGCTAGCAGTAAACAAACCCCAGCAGCCTATTGATTATTATTATTTTTAATATTGTGGGATGAGTAACTGATTGTAAACATGTGCTTGCGTGTCAAATACTGTCACTGATGGCTGTTTACCAGGGGTTGTCAATAGCGACCTGTTAAATAAAACACTAAAAGCAGCCTTAAAGGTCGGTCGTATAATCTGCCCCACCAGCACTGATAAAAAAGTTTGACATGTTTTTCTTCAGTGTTATTTATCATTTTTATGCTTCCACGACGGCAAAAGGCGTTATGTTTTTTCGGTTGTCTGTCTTTTTTGGCCATAATTCAAGATTTCATATGCTAATTATGACAATTTCACACAGATGAATAACGGGATAAAATGAAGAAGATTTGTGTCATTTTGAAACAACATTGATGTAAACTAGGATTTGACTGGTCGGCGTAAACATTAAGCTGTGAGGCAGTCATTCTAGTTTATGTGAGCCAAGCAACGACTGGAATATAATTGTATTCCACATCATAATTTTCTCTGTTTTTTATATTTTTCATTGTTTTATTGCTAATGCTGGACTGAAAGACATGTCACCATCTGCATGTTCATTAACATTAGCTGTAGTCACATGGCAGCCTCTGGATACCAGAGATAATTGGATAATTTAACAACTTCTATTTTAATGTTTGTTTATGTATTGCATTGTAAAATAAACTGGATCTGTAATTGATATCTGTGTCTCAACATGATATCATGACTGTCATAAATCTGTGGCCTGAGTGACATGCCGTGTTTTTTGTTTTTTTTCTCCATAGTTTGCTGTGAATATGTTCAGGACGTTGCCTCCGTCATCCAACCCCACGGGGGCCGAGTTTGACCCGGAGGAAGACGAGCCGACGCTAGAGGCTGCATGGCCACATCTACAGGTACACACACACACACACACACACACACACACACACACACACACACACACACACACACACACACACACACACACACACACACTCTTTACTGATGCGAATACATCCAAACAGCTGTTACTTTAACCTGTTGTAACCTCTTCTCTTCCTACCACAGCTCGTCTATGAATTCTTCCTCCGGTTCTTAGAGTCACCTGACTTTCAACCAAACATAGCCAAAAAGTATATTGACCAGAAGTATGTAATGCAGGTGAGCACACAGTGGTACACGTTTGTGTTAGAGTTATGACTTTGTATGTGTATTTTTCTCTCTCTTTTATAGATCTGTATTTGGTTGAATTTGCTCTGTGTCTCAGTAACCTTTTTTTTTTTTTTGTGCACAGCTCTTAGACCTGTTTGACAGTGAAGACCCCAGAGAGAGAGATTTTTTAAAGACCACTCTTCATCGCATCTATGGCAAGTTCCTGGGCCTGCGAGCGTACATTAGGAAACACATTAATAACATATTTTATAGGTGAGTGAGTCTCTGAGTTAATGGCACAATTAGTGACATTATGAAGTGTGTTTTGTTAAATGTGCCACCGTGATTTATCACCATGTTGCTATTTTTTTCAGGTTCATTTATGAGACTGAACATCATAATGGAATAGCAGAATTACTGGAAATATTAGGCAGGTAAGAAACCTTTGAGAGGTGCATCTATGAAACTTTTTTTTTTTTATGCTTCAGGGTGTAGTTTTGTTTTTGGTTCATTTCCAATAACCGTTTTATTGTACAATCGCCAAATCCGTCTTGACTTGCCTTTGTCGTATGTCTCCAGTGTCTAGACGCCATTAGAGTCTTGAGTTTAACCCTAGATCAAATTTTTCAATTGCTCACCTTTCTCTTCACAGCATAATCAACGGGTTTGCATTACCGTTGAAAGAAGAGCACAAGATATTCCTGCTGAAAGTTCTGCTGCCTTTGCACAAAGTCAAGTCTCTTAGTGTATATCACCCACAGGTAAGCACTTTATCGCTCTTAAATATTGTGTTAATGCTTATCCCTGCCATAAACAACACCATATCATATTCATTATGTTTTATTTCCTCCCTTAGCTGGCTTACTGTGTGGTCCAGTTCTTAGAGAAGGATAGCACCCTCACAGAACCGGTAAGATGTCATTTATTAATGTTATGTCAGTAATGTTGTTGATTGGAAATAGAGTCCTTGGGTTCATTCAGGCATTCAGAGTCTAGTTTTTGATATTTCCATACTTACTCATGTGATTGGTTGTATTACTCAAAATCTTACTAAAGAGCATCTGAAATGCATTTTTTGAAATCATTTTTTGATGAACAATGAGGCAATGAAGAGAGAAAACGCTGAAGGCCATTTCCTCGTTAAGCATGTGGGATTTCAGTACAAGAGATAGAAAAACAAACTTAATCAGATTTTAGTGGATTTAAAGGTCCTCAGTCCCGTACGACAAACACAAATGATACACATAGATATCTGTGCTTTCATTTCTCTAAATATGTTTCAGTTGATCTTTTTGAAACGCTACCTCCTGGAGCACTTTGTCTGTCATTCATTCATTCATTCATTCATTCATTTCTTCTTCTTCTTCTTCTTCTTCTTCTTCTTCTTCTTCTTCTTCTTCTTCTTCTTCTTCTTCTTCTTCTTCTTCTTCTTCTTCTTCTTCTTCTTCTTCTTCTTCTTCTTCTTCTTCTCCTCCTCCTCCTCCTCCTCCTCCTCCTCCTCCTCCTCCTCCTCCTCCTCCTCTAATAACGCTGTTGTCCCTGTCCTCAGACGGTCATGGCTTTGTTAAAGTACTGGCCAAAGACCCACAGTCCAAAAGAGGTGATGTTCCTCAATGAACTGGAGGAGATCCTGGACGTCATTGAGCCTTCAGAGTTTGTCAAAGTCATGGAGCCTCTCTTCAGACAGCTGGCCAAGTGTGTGTCCAGCCCGCACTTTCAGGTCTGACATTCATCCCAGCTACACATACCAAGTGATTTTTGTATGTTCGTTATACACATTTGCATACTTTCTGTCTACTTAAGTAACCCTGTTGTAAACTCATGTGTTCTCAGGTGGCAGAACGAGCTCTGTACTACTGGAACAACGAGTACATCATGAGCCTAATCAGCGACAACGCCGCCAAGATCCTGCCCATCATGTTCCCATCCCTCTACCGCAACTCCAAGACCCACTGGAACAAGTGAGTCACTACTCAGGCCTTCCACTGAGTCAAATCTCTGTGTCCCTCTGCCTGATGATCCTTCGTGGTGATAAAACAAAGCTAGCACCGATACACATGGGTGATGGGTGAAGCACTTTTTCAAAAGAAGGTTTGAATAGATTTGCACAAGCAAAAGACCAACTCCTGGCAGTCTTTCTCAGGTAAATTGTCATATAGCCTGAAATGTATGTTTCAATTTAGCAAAATGCTCTGAGTGAATTAAAGTTGAAAAGGAAGAAAAGAAGGAAGGAATGGATTTGGTAAGAAAGGAGAAATCAAAGTCTTCTGTCTTGGTTTGGACCGTGGAGCCTCCATGTTGTTGTACAATATAGTGTATGCACGACTTGATTGGCTGCTTTATTTGCAATGTAAAAGCTCCGATAAGTCGATCTAGCTCCCAGAAAAGATGACTTTTCTTTTTCGCTACGATATATTTCCGTTGTGCGAAAGTACTCGCAATGTAAACAACAATGTTTTACGTGCAATTTTTCTGCAGGACGATCCACGGGTTGATCTACAATGCTCTGAAACTCTTCATGGAGATGAACCAGAAGCTGTTTGATGACTGCACCCAGCAGTTCAGGGCAGAGAAAAGCAAGTAAGTCACAAGAGAGACATCCCATCTGAATTTCTACTGCAGCTACAGCTCTCCTGGTCCTATTATTATGTGTAATATAAATAAAGAAATCATACAAACATCATAAGAAATGGTAAGAATGACCTAACAGATTTGTGATCTCAGTGTATCTTTGAGTAAATTCTTCATTTCTTGTCTCTAATGATTCTTTTCTTTTTTTGTCTCAGAGAGAAAGCCAAATGGAAAGAGAGAGAAGAAGCGTGGCTGAAGATTGAGAATCTTGCAAAGTCAAACCCACAGGTGAGCAAAGAACCTAGTTAACTTATTTTTATCTAGTAATTATGGCCGTACCAAATCTTATTTTACATTCAAAGCTATTATCGAGATTTTTGAATGATGCTTCAATTGTCTCTGATCATATTTTACGATATCAAAAAAATCCTCGTCCAAAATCCTCAATTTGAATAAACAGTTAATCGGATTAAATTAGTTGACCTTTTCTTTAATTAAGACAACTTGTCTGCCTCCGCTAACAAATATGGATTAAAGCAGAATATTACATGGGGAAAAAAAAAACTTCTTGAATACAGTCTTTTGAGCAGAGAAGGACACTAATGATCGGCGGTGCACCGCTGCACAATGACTATAAGGGGAAACCTGATTAGTTTAATCTCTTTAATTCCGCTGGTCCTCCTCTCCTTGTACAGTTTCTGATATACGTCGACTCGATAGCATCAGGTTGTCCGATGGACATGGAGACAGACGGGCCGCTGCTCGACGACGTCAACATGCTAAAGAAAGCAGTAGAGGAGGAAGCCACACAGGTAACCAATAGTGTCGTGTGGTGTAGGAGGTCTTAAAGTTCAACCATTATGGGCCAACTTTATATTTTAGTAATTCTTTACTGTATCCATGAGGCTTTAAAACAATTGGCCGACACTTAAATGTGTTTGGACACTAAGTTAAATAAACTGCGTAACCAGCCACAGTTAAAAACATTTGAGGTTATTTTCCGGCCTGCTTCACTTTGTCCCATAAATGAATCCTTTTGGCAAGATGATTATTCAAAGCTAGCAGACATGAGTCACATGATTCACAAAGTATCGCCCCAGCTGTTTATCAACTTCCAAGTTGTTTAGTGGACAAACTTGGAAAATTTAAGAAATGCGTTATTTTCCTTTAAATAATTGTTGGTTTTTTTTGTCTTTTGTTATGGATGCTTTTTTTAAAGTCAGATATTTTAAGTTTCATATTGTATCCTAAACCTTGCTCATGTGGGCACTTCCTGTCATGGCGTGCAAAGACTTGCCCCTCATAGACAAAGTGTTTTGGATGTGCAGCATTAATTACACCTTTTGAATCGTATTGAAAATACATTTCTTTCTTTATCGTTGAGAGGGTGATAGCAGGTATGTTTCAGACATAGGAAAAGAACAGAGATGGATGTCATGTTGCAGACTTCACTGAATGTCACTGACCCCCCCTCTGTCCCACTGTCTCCATGTGTCCAGATCCTAAAAGATCAGCGTAGAGAGCGCCCCCTGATGAGGAGGAAATCCGAGCTCCCCAGGGACATCTGCACTGTCACAGCCTTGGAGTTGCACCTGAGAGCCGAGGAAATATTGACGACGCATGACGGCCACTAAGAGACCCCCCCCAGATCCACCATAAACCAGCAGCATCAGAGGAACAACAGGCCCCCCACCCCAACCCCCCAACCCCCCCGGAGGCCAGCTCAACAACAGAACTCTGGTATCTCAGTCCAGCCCAGCACAACACAGAACTGAACAGTCCCAGCTCCACCTGACGCAGAAAATGTCTAAAGCCGCACGTCCAAGCCTTGTTCCGGCTGCTAGGGACAAGCGGTTCTCCTACCGACACCACCCCCACCACCACCTCCCTCTTTTCTCCACCTGGTTATCGTCCAGCAGAAACCTCTGAGGTGCTGAGGACACGCACCGCGCGGCCCTTGAACTTCACCCCGAGAGACTGTAGTGTCGTTTTTTTTTTCCTTTTACCTCCCTCGTTTTTTTTTTCCTCTTCTCCTGTCCTCTCAGCTTGTTGTGTTTTTTTTCGGGGGTGCTGTGCTGCCACCTACTGGTCATTTCTCTCAGGTGTTCTGTTCTGTGTGTGTGCGAGCTGTCTTCTCTTCTTGCCTCTTCTTTATAGATGTCAGGTGCTTGTACAAATAACATGAGCCTTGTTCGGTTTTAAAAAAAAAAAAAAAAAGAAAAGAAAAAAGCATCAGAAAACGTCAGTTGTTTCTATATATATATATTTAATATTAACTATAATTCTCATAACATTTAAGCTAGACAGCTGTTTATATTTTATTTTTTCCTACATAGTATATTAGGAGCTCTTCTCAGAGTAGAATACACTTCTTATCTGTATAGCTGCTCTGTTTGGAGCTTGCTATTTCTTTTTTTTTTTTTTTTTTTTTTTTTCATTAGCTGTAAAGATTCATTGATCGTCCTGTTAATCAGGACAGGGTCATGTGGGGGACTACCAGTAGAGCGTGTCTGGATTAAAAAGCAAACAGCGCTGGCGTGACAGAGGTCTACGTTTTTTCACCCAACGGATCTTTGCACTTTGTGTAGGAGCATAATCCGGTGCCAACTTCTCATTCATTTAGTCGCTTCGTTAAAAAAAAAAAAAAAACCATCCTTTCAATACGTGAACACAGATTTGCAGTGTGTGTGTGTGTGTGTGTGTGTGTGTGTGTGTGTGTGTGTGTGTGTGTGTGTGTGTGTGTGTGTGTGTGTGTGTGTGTGTGTGTGTGTGTGTGTGTGTGTGTGTGTGTGTGTGTGTGTGTGTGTGTGTGTGTGTGTGTGTGTGTGTGGCTCAAACAATGGTCAGATAGTTTGTTACATGTTCAGATCCGTTTGATTGGTTCTTGGGATGAGTCCAGCCACCGAGCCCGGTTACACGAGAGGGGGATTGTGAGATTTATTTTCGGTTGCCCCCCATGCACATCCAGCCGTGTCGGGAGCGTGTTCGGCGTGGTCATTAGCATTCAGGACGAGTCGCTGTCATTCATGTGAGGCTTACGAGAGGTCAGAGAGAGACGTAGCTGCTGGTCTGGGATTTTACACAATGCTGCCGTGTGTCCAGAGAGAGTCAGCCGGGGTCACAAAGCTGTGCTGACAGCCATCACTTTTTTCTTTTTTTTTTTTTCTACTCTTCTCAAGCAAGACCCTTTTTATTTATAAAACACTTGTTAGAGACTAGACTGCTCCATAGGTGAGGTATGTTTGCTTTGAAGAGGTCAAACATAAGCCTTTCTTTTCACAGTGCCTTTTATAGTCTAAGGGGTGTTTTTTGCTCAACCGAGAATCGAGTAGTAGCGTGAACCAAAATGCCAGATGAATTAAAAAAAATAAAATAAAAATCATACCATTTTAGTTTCCAAAAAAGAGAAGGAAAAAAAAAAAAAAAACCCCACCTGATGCGTTCAAGTCCGTTCTTGGCTCACCTCCAGCCGCTCTGACTCCCCTACACATGCCTTGTTCAAAGCTACAAAGGCAAATTTGTAGTTAGGAGAAGCAGAGTGGACGCCCCCCCCAAGCCTCTTCAGCAATGAAGCACTTCCTGAAAAAACTTGAAAAGAAAATAGAAACACAACTGAGAAAAAAAAAAAAAAAAAATACAAGTATAGAATTGAAAATCCGTGATGCTGTCTGTCTTGGTGTGTGTGGGGTGTGAAAAGCTCGACTCCACAGGAGAGGAAATCACCTCCCATTCTGTGCTCCCCTCTGTCCCACTTATTGATTTGTTTTCTACCATAGTTTGACCCCCTCTGCCCAGACCTGCACACTGGCTGTAACACCCCCCACCTCCTCCTCCTCCTCCTCCTCCTCCTCCTCTCAGTACAAACCTACTACCCTGTTTGGACATCTGTTTGATCTGCTCCTGGACGCTCGCAACTTCTTTTCTTTGGGGTTTTTAATTCTTCCTTTTGCCTGCAGAGAACCTCTTGTCAGTGTTTCAACTGAATGTGCAAATTGTAAATATTAACTGCAGCCACGCTGTTTCGTTCTCTCCATGTTTTGTCTTGAAGAACAACATTCACCAAAAAGGCTTTTTACCCAAACCTCATCCCCACTGCCCGGTGTATTACAGTGGATTTGATGAAAGGGATTCCATCCCTCCAGTAATCTTTATCCTCCTGATTGTCGGTTGAGCTGCTTGTCATGCAGGAGCGTCGCCGCCGGTGACTGTTGTTCTTCTTGAAATGGCTTTAATATTGGCTTCTTTGGAGCTCTCTTCATTTTACATAAGCTGTTTTTCCTCTTTCCTTGAAAAAGAATGAAGTGTCCTTTAGTATATGTCTCGTACTAAACGGCTTCATCGAATATTGTACATATAATGTACTTTTATTTTATGTTATAACTATTATTAAATGGTAGGTTTCATATTTTGTACCAAATACCCCGTGTACAGACGACAGAGGTTATTAGCAGCTGCAGACAGTTGGTATGTGGCACAGACTGCAACACATGTGACTATTCACATTTAGAAACCGTATAGAATTTGGATAGTTTTTTATCTATTTGTAATCCGACATCTTTTCCGTTTTTTTTGGTTTTTTTCACCTTCAGACATGTGTTGAGACTCTACATTACATGAGCTTTTTGTGTGTGCTTTTATCCAAATCTCCAGTGGTTTACATCTATCTATATACAGCAAATAAAGAGAACATGTGAGTTTTATATTTTCATCCTAAAAAAAAAAAAAAAAAAAAAAAAAAAAAAGAAGTTGTCATTTGTCATATTCAAGTTGTCTTTCTTTGTTTTCCCCGTTGCAGCGCTCTTGATGAACACCGGTCCTCCTCCGGCTTAGAGTTTTTTAATCAAACAACAAAGTGTTTCTTTCTGCTGAGGCGACATGATGCAGATTTTCTTATCTTTGTTGTCGGGTTAGCTCGAACATGAGTCTCTACGTCAGATGTTCTCATCGATCAGTTGTTCCCTTTCAACCTTTTACCCCTAAAGTAAGATCTATACAAGATAATGTAACATAACTATTATGTAACGTGTAAATGGGGAATCTAGGACAGCTTGTTCATTCACTTTTGAGTCAAAGTTCTGGCTCAAGCATTCGTATAAATGATGATACATTTATTAAAAATAAGAACAAGGAACAAAATCTCTTAAATCTAAAAAAAGAGATTGTATTTGTAAACTGTTGAATTTGATGTATTTAAATGTAAATGTAATCCTTTGCTGCCACCTGCTGGCCAGATGGGTGATCATCCAACACCCTTCAAAGCCTGATGAGTCATCTTGAGGCTTATCCTTATAAATATATCTGATTACTGCAGTGTTCACTTACACAATAAGTGTTTTATTGAATAATATTTAAAGATGTAAATCCAGTGTTTATACATCCCTGTACAGTCTACACAGACTACTTTATTTATACCTCACAACGGAACCTTTAAATGAAGGTTTCATGAAGCTTAATTGATAGTTTAAACATAAATACACTCATTATCTATTTTTCTTCAATGCTAATTTGCCACCATGTTATATAAAATGCAGTTTCTAAAAAAATGAGTGAACATTACACAAACAAACATGTTCGTGAGATCCCGTCCCATTTTCTTGACCATAATTCAATAATAAGCATAGTTGACATGTAGCCTCTTCTTAAAATAGTCTTATGGGTTTGTTTGAAATCACTTATTTGATCATACGTTATTGAATTAGGGAACATAACAGTACATTCAGTTCATGCCTTACTGATGAAACTAGCATTGGTATCCTGGTTTAATCCTAAAAGTATGGAAGCCCTGAACGCAATTTTCTTTTTTTTTTTTTTTTACAAATCTGGATTTAAAGGAGTTAAACATTAATGTCGCCACAAACAACTATTTGCTTTGTTAATATTTAGAGGAGTAATGTCTATCTGCATAGATGAAGAAGTAGGTCTCCCTCAGTGCAAGTTGTTATCAAAGCTTATCTTCACTCTGTTGACACAGCAGGCCGGACACACGTGTTATTAGTTTGTGTTCGTACATCTGAGCGTGCCCCGGCTGATTTATCAATAACAATTGACAGAATTTAGATAATTTGTCTTTAAGAAGTCAATGATTTCTTAAAACCAAAGGTCACAATTGTGTGGTCAATAACATGTTTCTACTTATTCTGAATATAATCCATTTAATCTTATTTCGACTTAAAATATCTTGTAAATAACCTTGTTAACACCTTATTTTGAAAAACCGGGCATTCATCCTTCCACTAACTTCACCAAATCCATCTGTCAACTTGATTTTTTTAAATATATTTAAATATATTTACCTTGGAATTATTTGACAGAAACATTTTAATGTAATAAGAGGAAACAACCTTTTGTTTTCCACGATAACAAATTAATTATCTCGTTATCTTGAGATAGCAGAGCTTGTTTTCTCAAGATAACGATGTAAAAAAAAAAAACAACAACTTAGAATCATGTCAGTTTATGGCTCCCGTACATAAGCATTCATATTTTTTTTTTTCAACTTCAGATGTTGCTAGGCGCTGCAGTCAGCCATTCACAGTTGCCCTCATGCTCTCCAGTCTGGCTTCTCTGAGGTCACTCAAGTTCCTCTATTCATTTGAAGACAACAGCGAGGTTTGGCACCTGCCCACCCTCTTGTGTCTGGCACCCCTGCTGGGATCTGCGCTGAACCCAGAACCTGCATAGAATCAGATCAAATGATCAGAAAAACACAGTCTCGCACATATGTCGCCCCTTAAGACACAAAATAACTGTTGTCAGTGACTGACGACACAGAGGACGAGACGTTGGGATCCCTGATTTGTAAGCATCCTCTTTGAACTTGTTTTATTGCTGCATATTTAATCTGATGGATTTCCACTTGGGTGCGTCCCACAGATCCTGTTTTGTTTCAGGGCTAAACATAAATGTGTGACTGTAAACGAGCAAAGCATTGTAGCATAATAGCCTTTGTCTCTGAATGACGGCCCTAATGAGGATGCAAATTGTCTCCCACAAAAAGATTTAAACAATTTGCCTCATTATCAACACGTACACATTGTACCCCAATTATCTAAAAAGGAATTTTCTTCTGGATGATATGTCATTGATAATCAAAATACATCAGTGTTTTCTGTCCATGGTTAAAAGGCTGTGCATCTCTCTCTGCTCTCAGATGAGGTCACTTGGGTTCATAGTTTTTTTTTTTTTTTTTTTTGCCTGCAGTCAGACCGCTGTGTTTGTCTTGATTTTTTTTTTTTGCTTTTCTCTTATTTGCGCTCGGGATGTTCTGACGGCCTCCGTTTGGCTGTCAGCACTCAGATCCCGCCCCCCCTGGTCCTTGCAACCAAAACAAAAAAGAACCCATCTTGTCACGAGAGGAGATGTCAGAACCTATCGCCATGGAAACAGAGCTCAAAAGTTTCAAAAAGCGTCGACCCCCATTGTGACAACATCCAATCAGATTTTAGGAAAAGCTTTCAGAGCTGCATTACTTTACTCTGAAGTGCAGTGTGGGTACATCTGTGTGGTGCGGACCTGATTCAGTGCGTGTGTGTGTGTGTGTGTGTGTGTGTGTGTGTGTGTGTGTGTGTGTGTGTGTGTGTGTGTGTGTGTGTGTGTGTGTGTGTGTGTGTGTGTGTGTGTGTGTGTGTGTGTGTGTGTGTGTGTGTTGGTGTTTGTGAGGACTGGGAGCCAGAGCGTGACTCATCACACCACCCCAGGGGTCTGAGGTCCGTCTCAGCTTCGTAGTCTTGTGTCCTTCCTCTTCATCTTTTCCTCTCTCGCTCCGAAGCTTCTGAAGCACCTGAAGTCCTCCAGAGCAGAGGACCTCTCACGCCTCGCTCTTCAGCCAAGTCCCAGTCTCTTTGATGCTCTCCACTCTCAGGGCTTAAAAAGTCCTCGGCATCCAAACCCGGGACTTGGATTCAGGCCCAGCAACGGCCCTGAATCCTGCCTCAAGTACAGAAAGACAAAGAGACACGATAGAGCCGCAGGTTCATCCGGCTTTAACAAGTCTAGCTCGGTGCTTTCTTACAGCGGACACGACGAGATACAAGCATTTTTCTCAGAGGGATTAAAAGATATGAAGTTGTACCCAGCTGCAAAACATTTAATAAAGATAGAAAATGCAAATAAGCAGTTTCCTTCCATTTTTTAGGTAAAACTCCATTCACCTACAGCATGCACATTAGAGACGGATGCAAACACATCTACCAAAAATGAATAGTTGTTGTAAACACGTTCTTCTAGTAGGTTCTGCTATGTTAGTAAAAGACGAAATACAAGTACAAAACTATAAAACATTACCAAATCATTCTGAAATGGAACACATATATTCCTTTTTAATTATCATTATTGTTTAATCTGTTGATTATTGTGTGTTGTGTTTTGTTGTGTGTGAATGTGTGAGTCGGTACATCTGTGACTGAGTGTGTGTGCACCTCGTTATCTGTCCACTGCTTATCTCACATTCCGCTTCAGTTCAACTAACCGAACTACTGGTGCACACACTGCTGAGTACCTCTCAGGACTGAGTGAGCAGCAGCTTTTCTGCGGCTCACTTTTTCTCTGTTTTTGCTTGTATAACATTACGTCACTGATTGTTTTTTCAATTTGAATTAAGTCTATCAATCAATTAGGTAGATTAAATGTCAGAGATAAAGTAAATTACAGTTTCCCATAGTCCAAGTTTACATCTTCAAATCTCTTGTCTTGTCGAACCTTTAGTCATTTTATTGTTTATAGACGTTACCCAAAGAGCTGCAGAGGTTACACAAAGCATGGTAAAGATGACTTTGAAGGACCTGAATGAAAACCGAGCAGTATAAATGCATTTGTCAAAACCCCTGATCTGTACTTATGGCTTATGGAGCAAATTGACTGTAGACGTGTATAAAACACCGTCAAGACGAGGTAAATACAGCCGGGTTCCACATGTTTGTATTTGTCGTCTCTGTCATTAAATATTGAAGGCAGGGTTTAGTTTCAGACACCTGCTACGCTTTCTACAGGCAGCATGAGGCTGCTGAGGAATAAAAGCTGAGGAGGGAAAAACTCACACCAATACAAACTGCTCCTAAATGGTAAATGGTAAATGGACTGTACTTGTATAGCGCTTTTCTAGTCTTCCGACCACTCAAAGCGCTTTTACATTACTAATCATTCACCCTTTCATACCCATTCATACACTGATGACAGGAGCTACCATGCAAGGTGCCACCTGCCCATCAGGGTCTCTCTAATCATTCACACCCATTCATACACCGATGGCACAAGCAACTCAGGGTTAAGTGTCTTGCCCAAGGACACATCGACATGGACTGCCGGAAATCTGCTCCTCTGATTGGAGGACGACCCTGCTCTCCACTGAGCCACAGCCGCCTGAATCTGCTCGGACCCTGGAAGGATGCAGTGTCCTTTTCCTCTCACGACATAAAGGCAACATATTAAAAACCCGACTCATTCATTTGCTACACGCTGAAGAGACTCCATGAGCAAGATGATGCAGAAATTTAAAGAACAAAATATGAGTAGAAACCACGTTTCAAACATTCCTACTACTTTTCTTTCAAAGTGACGACAGATGATGAACCAAAGAAACAACCGGTTGAAGGTGGAGACACCATGTCCAAAGAGAAAACCTCTTTAATGGAGAGTGTGTCAAAGTGTTTTTGTATTCACAGCATAGTTTGAACATGATAATGATGCACATGTAAGGTGTAAACCTCCAGAGAATCCTGCTGACACTGTAGGATGAAACTGCTCTTAAATCATAGCTGCTGAACTGTTATGTTTGACATGCTCTTGATTTTAGTGACAAAGCTTTCAGTTATGGTAAAGCTAAAATGCTAAAAATAAAAAATAGAAACCTAAATCGCTGGCTCCTAGCTTCTCAGATGTGAAGTTTTCTCATTCTTCAATGGCAGTGAAGTGAAAATAATACACATTAGAAGAAAACACCTTTGGCTATGTGCTCTGCATTTGTCACTATTTTCTGATATAACTAGATGAGTATCATTGTTAGATGCAGCACCATTATATTCATGGGTGTTTGATTAACCCAAATGCTCAGTAGTAATGTGAATACTCCTGAAAAGTGCAACGTTTGTACTAAACAGACAACACAGAGAAGTCCTGTCTTGGGAAATGTATGATTACTAATTCAAAGACATCATTTTTTCATGTGCACATGAACCAGTTGTCTGCAAAAACACCAACATTTCCCCCTTTTTATAAAAGATAACTATATAAGGTATATTATTTAAAGTCCATTGCCTTGGGAATCATGTGTGTATGAGTATAAATATATATATATATATATAACCTCTTTGCTGCCCTCAACAACAGTCTAGTTATCACCCATCCCTACATGCCACTTCTGTCTGCCTGATCAATCACATACAAGCTGTGAAGTGTTGACATTGTTAGTCTGCTTTCTATATACGTGCACCACATGGAGATGTGCATTCGGGGAGAAAAAACTGTGGTCACCTCTTCAGCAGTAATCCTCCTGCCTGTCAGTCTAAGTCGCTATTCCACTGAGACTGTCTGGAACACACACACACACACACACACACACACACACACACACACACACACACACACACACACACACACACTCACAACCTTTATTATCTTCCAGTATCTGGGCCGGCTGGGGACAACCCCATTGTCGGGAGCCATGCAGACACATAAGCCTTAGTCTGTACAAGGAACACAGGTAGCCGTCTGATTATATGTAGGGCAGATGAACAGGACGCTGCAGACACGGCGGCCTCACCTGACCGCCTGGAGCGATCGCTGACCACAGCACACGGGGTCAGAACACGGAGGGCAGAAACCAGTGTGAGCTGAAACCAGTGTGAGCTGAAACCAGTGTGAGCAGAGCGCCGGCTTGTATTTGGAAACACAATACAGGGAAAAGGAAGGTCCGAGGGAACAGGACGGAGAAACCGACAAAGAGGGGACACACAGGCCGAGGTCTTTCACACTCTTTTGCACTTTTTTCCACCTGGCTGAGTGAAGGGGGGGAAGTGCGGAAAGTGATGGAGGCAACCTTTTGCTGCAAAAAAAAGGGGGATGTTCAGATGAGAGGGTTTATTTAAATAACACGGGTGGTTGGTTGTTCTCAGTTTGTGCATGAATGCATTTCTGTGTGTTTTGCATTTACCTCGTAGGTAACAAAGGGCACACTTTGTTGGTAAAAATGTTTCCGGGGCAAACTATAGCACATGTGTTACAACATTGGTACAGAATATGGATTCCTCCTCATCTAACCCCCTTCAAGTTGCACTCAGACAAACTGTGTGCACACGTGTACTCTGCAAACAGAAGCAGTTTCAAGCTCATTTCTAGGACCTGTTATCAGCATGAGCGCCCATATGTCATTACTCAATGTAAACATTTAACACTTTTTAGTCTTTTTTTACAGTTTTTTACGGATTCAAGTGACTATAAACTCATCATAAATATAAAAAAAGCATGAAAACTGTGGTAGAAAAGACAAACATTATCTTTCTGAGTAGGTTCTGCGATTAATAAATGATTCTGTCCATGGTAGATCACAAGATCTTTTATGAGAACAGAAAGCAAATAGGAGCCTCTTCTGCTGGATCTAATTGAAAGGTTAGCCTGATCTCTGGAAGCCAAGTGGGATCAAGCTGATTTAGAGCATACTCATACAAACACACAAAAAAAAGTACTTTATTGATTTTGTTGTAGGTGGAGGGAGGATTATCTACTGGATGTTCACCCTCAGTGGCAGGACACAGGGTATGGATTGCATACTAGCCGCTTTGAAGTAAAAAAAAACGAAAAAAAAAAAACTTTTGAAAGCATGTCACCTCAGGTCTTTCAGGAGTCTTGCGAAAGGAGCTGCATGTGTAGGTTATGCGGCTGTTGGCCTTTGAACACTCGGGACGTGAGAACTGTCCTAGTTCGAGGACATGCAAAGCGTGCAGCGGACTGACACGTGGGTTTCTGTTTGTAACGTCAATCTGAGGATAAATAAATCATTTTCATTGATTGTGTTAGACGCACGTGGGTCAGAAAGAGACCAGCAGGTTCAACTTAGGTAAAACTGTTGATGATGGCGACCTTATTTCACATCCTGACGTGCATCTTGCAGGAGTGGGAGTGGGGTTTTTTTTTCTGAGGAGGCACACAAGGAGCACTCTCAAACACAGTATGCGATTTCCCTTATTATCCAGAACATTTATTTTAGGACATCTAATAGAAACAGCACTTCACTGGGTGGATAGCAGATTCAATGGAACACTTGTATGTGGTCAATTTGTGTGTCTGAGTTCCTTCGCAGGAAAATCAGGGACATCGCGGTCCGCTCAATAACAACAATGTGACACAAGCAAGGTAAACCAAGGAGAAATGAAATCCAGCAAAGCAAAAACAGTCGCACAGGATTTAGAAATTCAGTAAAATGCTTGACCACCAGTTCAAGAGAAATAGATGATTAATATTTGGTTTCTTATCCGCGTGCAACAACACAACAGTGCATCCATTGATCCGATGAAACCCTCTGACACTGCCGGTTCCACATTAGTCTTTCCACGCACTGGCTCAACCAAATCAATTCCTTATTACGCGAGATGATTGAGTCCAGTGTCAAACAAATAAATGGACAATCTCAGCTTTTATAGGGCGCTGCATTATGGTGTTTGCAATGTATATGCAAGGTCCACTTCACCATGTTTAATATCTCTGCCTGAACAAGCGGGCTGACCCTGTCACCTGCAATAGGCCCAGCTGGAAGAGGGCAAATATTTGCATGAATAGTGCAGCTGTTTTTCAAAACCAGTACACCAGGGTCCTGTTGTGTGGTTAAAAAAAAGGAATAATTTGACAGCTGTGAATAAACTAGTTTAAATGGATTCTGCTAGTGTGTTCATGAACGGTATGGCCATTATAATCACTGAACCAGAAGCCTTTCAGTTTTACTCATTAACATTTTTGAGATAACAAACACCTATAAGACTTTCAACCTACATATGGGTATTTCATTTTTTATGCACATCTGAGCTACATACTTTGTGCAGAATATTCATAAAGCACCGATGCACTTTGGCAAAGGAAAGTAAACCTTGTGGGTTGCATAGTAATGAAAACAATTATCATACAGAAAAAAATCCTCATAATAATACATTTAAAGATCAAGCAGACTATGTAAATTGAAAATGCTGATACAAAATTCATAAAAAATACTGGTATAAAGAAACTTTACAATCCGACGTTTTCCAACATCACTGATTCGTGCTGAAGAGCAACATCAATCATGGAGAGACACGAGGCTGCTTTGGAGGAACAACAAGTAATTAGCGTGAGAAGAACAGGCAGGAAATGGCAGGAGGACAATGATGCCGACAATAATTTAGGGATGGAAACTATATGAATCATTCAGTTATGTTTTTTTTTATGGTTTTTTTGTTTTGGAAAAAAAAAAAAGTGTCAGTCTGGCAGCCAGTCACTCTGCGTATCAAATCTGGTATCTGCATCCCGGTTGCCGTGGCAACGCGGTTGCTATGAGATCAATTTATCTGGAGATCTGGCAGTTGCAGATGTCACTGGGCGCTGCTCTCCATAACAAAGCCTCGGTCAAATTACAGACAGTTAAGGCTCCCACTATTTTCTTATTCTGACCTAAAAGAAAAAATGATACTTTAATAAAGACAGACAGCATCATATCTTTGCCAAAAACACTGAACCAAATACACATGGTGTAGTATTCATTATTTTAGATGAATACCTCGAGATGCAGGTCTGTCGAGTGCAGCTTGACATACAGTCCCTCCCCTCCGACCTCACTTTTCTCCCCCATCTACCCCCTCTTCAGAGCCTCAGTGCTACAGTGTTGCCCCTGCATGACGCATGTCTCTGACGTGTGGCTCTGCACAGGAGTGGGAATACTGCCTTCTTGCTTTCATGTAGTTAATGCCCCTGAGCAGCTAATTAAACTATGTCCATTGCTTTTCTGTATTTACGTCATCGTGGCTAACATCTGTCCAAATCACTGCGTGTGGTGACTTAACTCCCATACAGGAACAGAAATCTGTTCTTGTATGATCACTATTTATTAACTAAGGGTTCAGACTTTGTTTGGGTTGTTGAACTATGCCAAAGATAAGTTTAGTTATGGCTAAGGTTAGCATTAACCTCTGTGGAGGGAATGTAAGTCAATACAATGTCCTCACAACAGCAGTAGAACTGTGTGTGTGTGTGGCAAGAGAGAAGAGTAACTCATCAGGTCCAGGTGCATACCATTAGTGTTGACTGGCCTCTTAACATCGGCCAGCTGTTGGCTGTGAACACAAAATGCTACACTATGCTAGACTGTATTATATAGTTTTTTGGGGGGGGGGAATGGGGAAAGGTATGTTGGTTTAAAGTTGTTTAGGTGGAGAGGCTGAGGCTGTGAGAACGCTGCTTTGTTGAGGGAAATGTGTACCTGGTGTGTCATAAACAGTTGAATTAAGGCAGGGAAGCATGTTGAAGTTGAAACTGCTACGTATATATTGACTGCTGGACTGTTTTTGCTGTGCCTGTTTATTCTGAACACTTATGAAGCGGAGACCTAAAGTTTTGGAGGAGTGGTCAATTTCTCGATCAAGCTGAAATTTGCATCACTCAAAAGACTGTGACTTCCCCAATTGGTTTCATGGACTGCCGTTTTGAAGCCTCAAGTTTGGCATTTTGGCCGTCGCCATCTTGTTTTTTTGCAACCAAAAGTGACACGCGAGGGTGGAGCTGAATTACAATTAACATTCCCGAACTGAAAACTATGAAAGGGTTAAAGTTGTAAGACATGACATGGACAACGCTCTGGTAGCGACCTGTAAATCACAAGGTAGCCCCGCCCTAAGGCATACCCTGTTTTATCAACTATTTTACTCCTAAATGAGACCATCATTTACTAAATGAACATCATGTTATATTGAAGAAGACTGAAACTAGAGATTGAGACCATAAACTCATGAGGTAATAAATCAAGTGAGAAGTAGGGTCATTTTCTCATAGACTTCTATACAACCAGACTTCTTTTTGCAACCAGAGGAGTCGCCCCCTGCTGGCCATTAGAATGAATGCAAGTTTTAAGACACTTCCGCATTGGCTTGACTTTTTTTTTGTGTGACTTGGAGGTTGCCGCCTGGTGGAGCGATAAGGAATCAAATGAATGAAGTAACAATATATGAAGTATTACCATTATGGTCTCTTTAGAATTATTTAATGTTTGAGGTTTGATTGGCGCTCTTATTGCGCAATGATTTAATTGATGTAAAAATTAGTGCCACCGTCTGTTTATCTCAATGCACTTAATTCCTAATATTTGTATAACAGTAATGGATAGAAAAATCTCATTGAATTGTGTTTTATAAAGCAGATTTTTGGGGAATTTCAATTTGGTTGGCACTTATTCTAGTCATATACAGTATTGACAGAAGGAATGATCCAGGAATTCTTAAATCGTACATCATTTCAAGAAAGACTGTGAACACGTCTTGTAAATGCATCAATGCAAATCACAGTCAAGGAACTGGACATTCTTGCATACATTAGTTTAAAATATATATGAACTTAAAATGAACTCACATATCAGCAAACTGTCAAGTCATCTCCGGTCAATTCCCCTCTGGCAATGACTCCTCACGGTTCTTATGATTTTTTAATAATGATATTATTGCTTATGCTGTGTGCATAGTTTATGAAACTGAATGTTATTGTCTAGTCCATTCTATTTATTAATAATACATGCTGTTTTCACCAGTTATATTGTCTGTATATGTTCTATATGAGACTTAACCCTGAGGAACTCATATTCACAAGGCTCAGACTTTATTCAATTTAAAAGCTGTCCTGTTCAGCCAAGTTCTTGTCTTCACTCTTATACCAAATAAAAGGCTCCTGTCTGTAAAGCTGTTCCGTGGGTCACTCAGTTCAAAGACATCTAAAAATTGTAATTGATACACTGTTCCATGGAAACAAACCTTGTTTTCTACATCATATGACTTCAAGGGGTGGCAGCTAAATGGAGAGTCATGGGATTGGCTAGATGAAGAGATATAATTCCAACAAACCAGTTTAGCTGGATGCTGTCTCAAAACACATAATTATCATTTATTTCATGAAACGTAACCGAGGACAAGTTATGACCAAGACCAGATTGTATCCAGGCCGAGACAAGATCCGTTGTCTCTGAGCAGACACAGTAAGGATGTGAATAAATCAGACAACACACAGTTTAATGAGATCCTCACAGCTGTGGTCTTAACCGGTCTTGGGGGAAAAAGGAATGTGAGAAAATATGCCGTCAATTCCGAGACTGAGACCTTCAAAAAGCCATCTTAAGAATGCTGCGTTTCCACCCTGATTGGTTTCACCTGTCTCTCTCGTTATCTTTCCTTCTCCAGAGTGTTGAGAGTGTGAGTTTTCTTCACTCGGTTCGTCTTTGTACCACATACGGTTGTGTTAGTTTTTCCCTTTGTGCTTTTCGTTGTGGTTTGATTTCCTGTCACCATTTTCTTTTTCTTTTTTAAATTGTACCTGACTGTCAATACCTGCCTGCCTTTGGACTCCCAGCCTCTAAGCCATATAGCTATATATCAATGATTTCCTCCTCCTCATCCATTTACCTTTTTTTTTTTTTTTGTCCTTCCCCTGCTGCCTGCACTGATAATCGTGACACATTTTCTCATTACAGTCATTTGGCAGTTGTTAGTATAAAATCCTGTTCAGTGTAGCTTTAAATAAACATGGAGTTTAATTAAAAACAATATAAATACATCCAATGGGGGCACAAGATTTAATGGGATTTTGGATCAGAAGATTCTAAACTATTAGGTTATAAAAGATTAACATCTTATGTCAGGCATTTTGTATTTGACATGAGATGAGTCAGTTTTTGGAGTTATTCAAAAGTTAATGACTTCATTTAACTGGAGAAATGCCTCACTGAAGTTAGAGTTTCTTTGTGTGAACTTTTGTTTCTTGTGCAGAGAAAATACGAGGGATACATTTTAGATGAATGTTGAATGAGAACGAGAGCTTTCAATCCTGAGGGGTGTTGACAGGCGTTATTATACAAGCAGCATAATTCTCGTATGTCATAACATTTCCCAGCCGAAAGCATTTCATAATGCACCCGACACAACATCAGAAACACAGCTTTCCTTTGTTAAAGAAGTGTTTTTACAGTGCAAGTTTTGATGGTTCTATTAACATCTCTCTGAGGTTCAAGCATGGCTAAAACAGATTATTATTTATTTATTACATGTGCAAACACTCACTAGATCTTGTGCCTCGTGAGGTAGACCAAGTTTTTGACAGCTGACACGCTTCACTTTGTGCAGAGCATTGCAAACCTCATTATAGGATCAGCAAAGCGACAATATAAGACATATTTCGCAAGTGTGTGTCTTAGCACATTTCAGGGATATACCCCTCTTTTGGAGACGCTTGCAAAAACTTATCAAAGCTTCTGTAGCAAGCGTGGTTCTTAGGCAGTAAGTAGATCTGATTCCACGGAAATGAGAAGAATGTATGACAAACCTCCATCCACAAACAAGAGGACTCTTCAGCTAAGTGGAAAAAGCTGACTCAGCTGTGTTTGTGTCTACCTGCAGGGCTTTGCAGCTGAAAACAAACATTCGGAACTGCATGTCCAACATTTTTGATGATTTTCACATTCATGAGTCATGAGTTTATCAGCACCCCGCCTCAGGGGAAATCTTTTTACGAGTCTGCCTTAAACAAGGTTATTGCTTAAGCTGAACTGTTTATAATACCATCCACCCTACCCCCTTTTTTTCTTTTTTTTTTTTTTTACGAGTTGTGTGTAGAGATTTGCCGGATAATAACTGTAATTCCAAACCTGCAGGTGTTTGTCCATATTAGCAGCAGCTTTACTCCACACAGAGGAAGGTTGTGATCCGACCGCCTAAGTCACGCTCTTCCGTGCATGCAATGAACTGTGTACTTGATGCCATTTAGCAAGGCCACGGTTTCGGCAACCCAAACATCATTCACCTTCCAATATCTCTGCACGTAGCCCATATCTCTACTGTACTCTGCTGAAATATATTCAAATTCCTTCATGCTTCACTTCATATTTTCACCACATACATGGATTGACTGTATGGCTATGCGTGTCTTTATGCATTCACGTAGCGTGCTGCATGGGGTGAGCTGAGAGCAGCAGGAGAACTGGCATGCCCCCTCTCCTCCATCTTGAAGACTCCCTCACTGTTTCTATGCTAAGAGGGAAGAAAAATAGCATGTCCTTGTTTAAACTTCCCTTTATAAATCGATGACAGCCCTTCAGGCGCACACATGATGATAAGAGGGTCAGTCAATCAGTGATGGCTAACCAAAGAGCTTTTTTTTTTTAAATGACAAAGCTGACCTGAGATTGGCTGATAACCTCAACAGTCTAACCTTTGATTCTCTGAAGGAAACATCTGTCTTGACAGCAGAGATGTTTTTTTGTTTTTTTTTGTCAGTTTGGATGCCAAGGATACTTACGTCACGCATCAACTATTCATAATGTTCATCCTCTATAGAATATTCAACAGTACAACGTGCGGGCCAATTCAAACAAATATCCTAGACAGCCAAAGTAATCACACACAGCAAGAACACTGTGAACTGAACGACAGCCGGAAAGCAGCCAAACTTCCACAGTGTCAGGAAAAGCAACACAGACAAACACCAAACAAACAAAGGATTTTTTTTAATTTTTTTTAAATAGAGCCATCTTTTAATGATTCCATTTAAATATTGCTGTGGACACGCAGCAATGATGAGCTCATCTCCTCACAGTGGGAGTGTTAAGGAACCTTGTTGTCAGCTGGCAAAGTTCCCTGTGAGGATGCAGGAGACACAAATAGACACAAACGCAGCTTTGTGTATCTCCTCTTGGCTGAAATGTCCACTTTGGCAGGTTTGACATTAATTCTCTAATTTCGTGGACCGGGACTTCTCAGGCTTAGTGTGCGTCGGTTGTGTAGAGGTGTAAAGCCGCTCAGAAGCTGAGCGGAGGTCAGTTGTTTTAACATCTTCAAACATGGACAACTCCAAAAATGAATTAAATAAACGCAGTGGCAACAATCTGTCAATCACAAGGTAGCCACGCCCTAAAGCATACCCTGCTTTATGGTCTGTTTTACTCTAAATGGGACCATAATTTACTAAATGAACATCATGCTTTATTGAGGAAGATTTGAAACTAGTGATTGAGACCTTAAACTCATGTTTACAATGTTTACTGAGGGAATAAATCAAGTGATGATGATTCGCCCCCTGATGGCCATTAGTGAGAATGCAAGTACAAGGCACTTCCACTTTGGCTTCTCTTTTCAGACCTGGAGGTTGCCGCCTGGTCTGGAGTCAGCTACCACTCATCTGGGCCTTGGGCTGTTAACGGGAACATAATGGCTGTCTTATAGCTTTCTTGAGATCAATATCATCTGTCACTCACCACGTGCTTTGGTTGACAGGGTGTGCGGGAGGATGAGCTGGTAAAATCCCCAATCCTTTTCTATAACATTATCGAACCATGTCTGGGAACAGGTTATGTGGCGAGCAGAGAAAAATGTGATTGGCTGATACAAAGTTTATTTGGTTATAAATCTTTGATCGGCCAAATTCAAAGAAATAAAAGCTGTATTTGCCACAAATATAAACTGCTTGTGTTACGACACCTGGCCTTAGGGGGTGCTGCCGCCATCTCAGCACCGCCGCCTCCCTCGTGGATGGATATTGGGGATCCACTGTAATCAACGCATGGCAGTATCTGAATTCCTGCTTGTGCTTGTGTGTGTGTGTGTGTGTGTGTGTGTGTGTGTGTGTGTGTGTGTGTGTGTGTGTGTGTGTGTGTGTGATGTATAGGAGAGAGGGGAGGACAGAGGTTGCAGAGATAAAGGAAAAAGTGAGAAAAAGATATCTGGATTAAAGACACTTCCTCATGCTCAACGATTTCACGTATAGAGAAAGTATTTTTTTGTTTTCTTTGATCTGAGTGATTTCCTCCGGGACATGTTCCACGTTGTTTTTTTTGTGAACTGTGAAATCCTGGCCTTTTCTGACCTTTGGCCCTTTTGCATCATCATCACTATGGCTGTCAGATCATTTACAGTGTTACACAGCATGACAATCATCCACACACCTGAACACCCCCTCCACCCCCCTGCTCCTCTTTTGCATGTTTCATGTAAACGAATCAGTCACAGGCACACAGTCCTCTGCATGCTGTAGATTACTACGGTATGCTAATGAGGGATCACTTTGACCCGAATAGGCCTGATTATGTAAGAGAAGAAGTCAGAAGAGGAAAGTCTGCAAAAAAAAAAAAAAAAAAAAGAAAAATCACCACAAACATGGACAGTAACATGAGGATAAAGTCTGCCTGTGAACCATCGAGCAGGTGTGACGTCATCCGGTGTTGGGGCAAAATCACGTGACAGTGAAACAGAGATTTTCTAATTGAAAGTATATCTTCCTCAACAAAAAAAACAAAAAAACACAATAAAATGAGAAAATTGTCAATGGAGGAACTCTGAGGAGTCAAAAAAAAAAAAAAAAAAAAGTAAAATCATTCAAGTGTGAT